>NC_134840.1:95213336-95519106 GCF_965363235.1 Mytilus galloprovincialis
ATAATTGTTTGTCCCTTAATAACTTACTTTTCAGTATTGAATCTATGATTGCTTACTTAATTTGATTGTGTCTTGGATGGGAAGATGCCTCATTTGGTACTCATACCTTATCTTCTACTTGTGTGACAACAAACGCACAATTTTACGTCAGAGTTAATATTAATCTAACCATGTGTCTGTCAGGGTGATGATTCGGTCCCAGTACTTTAAATCTTTCAATCCTTAATAGGTGGATTTTACAGAGGTAAATTAAATCGTATAATAAAAAGCAACCAATGAGGTTGTTAATTTTTATGTATACCTTTTTGTGCTATTTTGTTACATTTGTTACATTTGTTACATTTGTTTGTCTTCTAGTGATTTAGATGAAAAAAAATGATTTTGCTATTTGATTAAGTACTTTCCTTTTATGAATTTCCTCGGAGTTCAGTATATTTGTGGTTTTTCTTTTTTTCTATAAACAAAGCACGTTTGAGAAAACCTTATGTGCAAAATGGCGCCCACTATGATCCAGCGGATTTGAATCATTGAAACACAGGTCAAGAGAACAGAATATTTGTTTTTCGTTCATTTTTTTTTTACATAAATAAGGCCGTTAGTTTTCTCGTTTGAATTGTTTTACATTGTCTTATCGGGGCTTTTTATAGCTGACTATACGGTATGGGCTTTGCTCATTGTTGAAGGCCGTACGGTGACCTATAGCTGTTAATTTCTGTGTCATTTTGGTCTTTTGTGGATAGTTGTCTCATTGACAATCATACCACATCTTCTTTTTTATATATAGAAGCCGAATGATAAAAATACCTCTAAGGTATATTTATGAATAAAATTAGAAACAGACGTTTTTTTTTTTTTTATCGATTGACTAAAATATACAGAATGTGTTCAGCTATTTACCTTCCCCGCTCTGATAATATTTTTTTTAGCATACTGAATATAATGAAGTTGTTACTTTTAGTTCAGGTCCAGATAAAAAGTGTACACATCCATTACAAATACGTCTGCGTCTGTCGTTACATCGGTATTGTAACTCCACAACGGTAATATGCTTATAATTAAGCAGTGTTTCGAAGCAGAAATGTTTTTGGAATGGCATTATATGTTTCCAACCTGTTCAATGTTTGTGTCAATTAAACGGACTATATGCGTATGGTCTAAGTACTCATATGGTCCGATATATATATATTTATATATACATGTATAACAGATTTAAGTAAAGGATATATATATATATACATAATTTTATACATAATTTATATATATATATATTAATATATATGTGTGTAATCAACAGAGACACGATTAAAATATTTTTTTACCTCATCCACCGAAAACCAAGTTTTGCCTCTGAAATTAATACAACTGAAGACCTTCTAACTACGCTCTCGTACTAAAAACTGAAAACCAAATATGACTCTCATATAATCATTGTAATGTCGTAAACACTAGTCATTATAATGAATTACGGCATTAAAATATATTCCGTAATACCATATGTATGAGAATCGGATATTCAGTCAAAAACCATCTTTACTGCTCCTGTATGAGAATATTAGTGAGAAGTGATTGATTTTATCAATCCTATGTATAACAGTCTTTTTCTTTTGCTAACAACATCCTTACTATTTCGGTGTGAACATGTTTACATGCATAAATTATAGTAGATATGATATATGCACATGTATTATAGTCTGTCCTTATGTCTTACAAAATTTTAACGATTTTTTTATGACTTATTTAAAAGCCTTCATAATAGGTGGCTGACCCTTCCAGTCATATGTGTTACAGTCTGATCCTCGGTTTAACAACATATTCACTATTTCTGTATGACCATGTTCACTAGCCTTCATTAAAGGTGACTGACCCTTCCAGTCATATTTATTACAGTCTGTTCCTCGGGTTAACAACATGTTAACTATTTCTGTATGACTATGTTTGCACGCCTCAATTACATGAGACTGGCCCCTACAGTCAAATGTATAACAGTTTGATCCATTGTCTTACAACATCTTTACTATTTATAAATTACCATGTTCACAAACCGTCATTACAGGTGACCTACCCCGTAAGTTACATTTATTACAGTCTGCTCCTCTGCCTAATAACATCTTGACTATTTTTACATCACCATCTGTATAAAATTCACTACAATCTGCTCCTCGATCGAACAACATTTTTACTATTTCATTATGACCATGATCACAAGCCTTCATTACAAGTTATATGTCATCGTAATCACGTGTATCATGGTCTACTCCTCTTTCTAACAATATCTTAATAATTTCTGTTTGACCATGCTTACATGCCATCATTACAGGTGACTCACCATTTGAATTACATTCATTAAAGTCTAATCCCCTGTCTAACAACATTTTTAATATTTCTGTATAACCAAATTCACAAGCATACATGACAGGTGACTGACCCGTCCAGTCATATACACTTCAGTCTATCCCTAGGTCTAACAACATTTTCACTATTTCTGCATGACCATGTTCGCAAGCTTTCATAAAAGGTGATATTTCATCGTCATCACATTTATTATAGTCTGCCCCTATGTCTATCAACATCTGTACTATTTCTGCATGACCATGTTCACAAGCTTTCATAAAAGGTGATATTTCATCGTCATCACATTTATTATAGTCTGCCCCTATGTCTATCAACATCTGTACTATTTCTGCATGACCATGTTCGCAAGCTTTCATAAAAGGTGATATTTCATCTTCATCACATTTATTATAGTCTGCCCCTTTGCTTAACAATATCTTTACTATTTCTGTATGACCGTGTTTACAAGCTTTCATTACAGGTGATCTATCATATTCATCACAACTATTATAGTTTGCCCCTTTGCTTAACAATATGTTTACAATTTCTATATGCCCATGCTCACAAGCCATCATTATAAGTGACTCACCATATGAATTACATTCATTATAGTCTACTCCCCTGTCTAACAACATCTTAACTATTTCTGTATGACCATCTTCACAAGCCTTCATTAGAGGTGATCTGCCATATTCATCATATGTATCACAGTCTGCTCCTCTGTCCATCAAAATCTTCACTACTTCTGTATAACCATGTTTACAAGCCTCCATGACAAGGGAGTTATTCTGAGAATAGTAAATATTACAGTCTGCTCCTTTGTCTAACAACACCTTTACTATTTCTGTGTGACCATGTTCACAAGCCGTCATGAGAAGTGATTGATTATATCCATCCAATGTATTACAGTCTGCTTCTTTTTCTAACAACATCCTTACTATTTCGGTTTGAACATGTTCACACGCATTAATTACAGGTGAAATGATATATTCATCACATTTATTATAATCTGCCCCTATGTCTAACAACATTTTTACTATTTTTTTATGACCATGTTGAACAGCCTTCATGATAGGTGACTGACCCCACATGTCACGTTGATTACAGTTAGTTTGTATATTTAATAACATCCTTACTATTTCTGTATGACCATTTTCACTGGCCTTCATTACAGGTGACTGACCCTGTCTGTCATATGTATTACAATCTGCTCCATTGTTTAACAACATCTTTACTATTTCGGTATGCCCATGTTCACACGCCTTCATAACCGGTGACTGACCCCAACAGTCATATGTATTACAGGATGCTCGTTTGTTTAACAGTATCTTTACTATTTCTGTATGACCATGTTCACAAGTTTCAAATAAAGGTGTTTGACCTCTGCTGTTATATTGATTACAATCTGCTCCTCTGTCTAACAACATCTTTACTATTTCTATCCGACCATGTTCACAAGCATACATTAGAGGTGAATTATCATCTGTATAACATTCACTACAGTCTGCTCCTCTATCGAACAACATTTTGACTATTTCAATATGGCCATGATCACAAGCCTTCATTACAGGTGATATGTCATCGTAATCACGTGTAGCATGGTCTGCACCTCTCTCTAACAATATATTTACAATGTCTATATGCCCATGCTCACAAGCCATCATTATAAGTGACTCACCATATGAATTACATTCATTATAGTCTACTCCCCTGTCTAACAACATCTTAACTATTTCTGTATGACCATGTTCACAAGACTTCATAACAAGTAATTTATTACATATACCAGATGTATTACAGTATATTACTCTGTCTAGCAACATCTTTACAATTTCTATATGTCCATGCACACAAGCCATCATTACAAATGACTCGTCATATGAAGTACATTCACTATAGTGTTCTCCTCTGTCTAACAACATCTTGACTATATCTGTATGACCATGTTTACAAGCCGCCATTACTGGTGACCTGTAACCATCTTCACATTTATCATAGTCAACCCCTAGGTCTAACAACATCTTCACTATTTCTGCATGACCATGTTCACAAGCTTTCATAAAAGGTGATATTTCATCGTCATCACATTTATTATAGTCTGCCCCTATGTCTATCAACATCTGTACTATTTCTGCATGACCATGTTCACAAGCTTTCATAAAAGGTGATATTTCATCTTCATCACATTTATTATAGTCTGCCCCTTTGCTTAACAATATCTTTACTATTTCTGTATGACCGTGTTTACAAGCTTTCATTACAGGTGATCTATCATATTCATCACAACTATTATAGTTTGCCCCTTTGCTTAACAATATGTTTACAATTTCTATATGCCCATGCTCACAAGCCATCATTATAAGTGACTCACCATATGAATTACATTCATTATAGTCTACTCCCCTGTCTAACAACATCTTAACTATTTCTGTATGACCATCTTCACAAGCCTTCATTAGAGGTGATCTGCCATATTCATCACATGTATCACAGTCTGCTCCTCTGTCCATCAAAATCTTCACTACTTCTGTATAACCATGTTTACAAGCCTCCATGACAAGGGAGTTATTCTGAGAATAGTAAATATTACAGTCTGCTCCTTTGTCTAACAACACCTTTACTATTTCTGTGTGACCATGTTCACAAGCCGTCATGAGAAGTGATTGATTATATCCATCCAATGTATTACAGTCTGCTTCTTTTTCTAACAACATCCTTACTATTTCGGTTTGAACATGTTCACACGCATTAATTACAGGTGAAATGATATATTCATCACATTTATTATAATCTGCCCCTATGTCTAACAACATTTTTACTATTTTTTTATGACCATGTTGAACAGCCTTCATGATAGGTGACTGACCCCACATGTCACGTTGATTACAGTTAGTTTGTATATTTAATAACATCCTTACTATTTCTGTATGACCATTTTCACTGGCCTTCATTACAGGTGACTGACCCTGCCTGTCATATGTATTACAATCTGCTCCACTGTTTAACAACATCTTTACTATTTCGGTATGCCCATGTTCACACGCCTTCATAACCGGTGACTGACCCCAACAGTCATATGTATTACAGGATGCTCGTTTGTTTAACAGTATCTTTACTATTTCTGTATGACCATGTTCACAAGTTTCAAATAAAGGTGTTTGACCTCTGCTGTTATATTGATTACAATCTGCTCCTCTGTCTAACAACATCTTTACTATTTCTATCCGACCATGTTCACAAGCATACATTAGAGGTGAATTATCATCTGTATAACATTCACTACAGTCTGCTCCTCTATCGAACAACATTTTGACTATTTCAATATGGCCATGATCACAAGCCTTCATTACAGGTGATATGTCATCGTAATCACGCGTAGCATGGTCTGCACCTCTCTCTAACAATATATTTACAATGTCTATATGCCCATGCTCACAAGCCATCATTATAAGTGACTCACCATATGAATTACATTCATTATAGTCTACTCCCCTGTCTAACAACATCTTAACTATTTCTGTATGACCATGTTCACAAGACTTCATAACAAGTAATTTATTACATATACCAGATGTATTACAGTATATTCCTCTGTCTAGCAACATCTTTACAATTTCTATATGTCCATGCACACAAGCCATCATTACAAATGACTCGTCATATGAAGTACATTCACTATAGTGTTCTCCTCTGTCTAACAACATCTGTACTATTTCTGTATGACCATGTTCACAGGCATTCATTACAGGTGATCTGATATATTCATCATATTCATTATAGTCTGCTCCTCTGTCTAAACACATCTTTACCATTTCCATATGGCCATGTTCACAAGCCTTCATTATTATGGATTGATAATATCCATCGCATGTATAAAAGTCTGCTCCTCTGTCTAACAACATCTTTACTATTGCTGTATGACCATGTTCACAAGCTTTCATGACAGGTGACTGGTGGCTATGGTCACACTTATTAAAGTCTACTCCTATGTCTAACAACATTTGGACTATTTCTGTATAACCATGTTTACAGGCAAACAATACAGGCGAATCACAGTCTTTATTATATTCATGACAGTTGATGTCATCGCAAATATTTGCCAGGCATCTCTGATAATATATATCTAGTGTATTAAAGTAGCGAAGAAATTTTTGTCTGAAGGTATGTATCTTCATATTGATGTTGCTAAAAACATCTTCTAATTTTCGATTTGACCAGTCATCAATCAATCTCTGTATGTATATCTGATGATATTTTCTAGGTATTATAGTAATAAACGGATCCATGTCATCATTTGTTTCTAATAAAAATCGTTTCTTAATCAAACCGCTGTCTGCGTTCATTATCAAGCAATAAATAATGTTTTGTCCATAGATCTTAGCAAGAAAGTCAAATACTCTATCATGTATAATTTTGTACACGTTTTGTTCTTTTTTTATAAATGTATGCGCGAGTGAGTTAAGTTCATCCTGTAGTACAAGTCTTGAAGTTCCCCTGTCTAATCTACATGCCTCACATGTGTTTTCTATAATAGCCCTGGTTCCTTCATTCACTTGTTCCGTTAACATGTCTTCCCTTAACTTGTTGTTAAACATGACACATAAAGCTAAAGCACAGTATTTTGTTCGATGCCCTTTCTTAACAAATTTATCAATCTCTCCTTTATAAATTGAAAATGGATACTGGGAGAAATCTGTAATAATAAGTTTAGGATTATTATGGTGAAATTTACATAAAAGAGGAAAACAGTCATACAATTCATAAAAGTCAATTATATCATAGGATTTTGCATTGAGATACAACTTAACTATTGACTTTTTTTCAGTGTTTGACAAACACATGTTCTCAGATAACAGGTTACATACACACGACTTAAAGACTGGTAAAGAATCAAACTGTTCATCTAGGTACACCTGTAACCGACATGCTGCAAGTATTTTTGCTTGCTTTTTATCAAGATTTATTTTAGTATCATACAGTATTTGTTGCCAACTTTTCATGTCACTCTGGTCAAGCGAAACGTTTCCTAATAAATCATCAACAACAAACAATGTTTTCATGTTTGGATTGTAAAACCTCAGAATGTCACCTGGCTCTGTCACCACAAGTACATCATATCCTTCTTCTGCCATTTGCAAAGCTACATGTCTCAGTGTTGCGGTCTTTCCTACACCATAACTACCAGTGATTGTTACGCAACTGTTTTCCTTGATACATTTGAGTACAAACTGGGTAGCTCTAGTATTTATAAACATGGTATCATCGTTGTCCTTCCAATCTTTAAGTGTACTATATATCCTTGCTGAAATACAAATTGAGGTATATTGTATCATCATTGACATTAAAATGTCTGGATACAATAGTTTATCACTTTATCAAATAAATATTGTGTATAATACTTTATGGATAATTTGTTTCTTGTAAAATGTAAAATCACAAAAATACTGAACTCCGAAGAAAATTCAAGACGGAAAATCAAATGGCAAAATCAAATGATAAAACACATCAAACGAATAAATAACAACTGTAATATTCCTGACTTGGTAAATTAACGTTCTCTTGAATACTTATTCAAACTTTTCTTGTTTGAACGTATTCAGTTTGCATGTAGTATTTTTTTTTTATATTCGATTCTATTCTACCAAGCAATTACACAATCTTGCTTTTAATAGTTTTCTTTTTCCATTTGTTTTTCATTCCAAAGTCCAAAATTTCACTTTCTTTATGGTTTGATAATCACAGAATACAATTAACTAACTTAAAGATAAAATCACAAAAATACCAAACTCCAAAGAAAATTCAAAACGGAAAGTCCTTAATCAAATTGCAAAATCAAATGCGCAAACACATAAACGAATGGATACAAACTGTCATATTCCTGACTTGGTAAAGGCATTTTCTAATGCAGCCTTAATTGCAGAAATTTAAAAATATAACCAAAGCACAAAAGTACTTGTTAGGCAGTTGCTCTTCAATTAAGGGAATCAATTTTGAGTTATGTGTTAAAGTTGTATATAATGCATGTAGCTGTTAAATTCATATCCGAAAACATATGAGTATTTTGACATAATCATGGTACTGTGTATATAATCTATTTTTTTATCACAATCATATGGTCAAGGTTCTAGTAGTTTACAATATGAGCATTGAAACGTTAGGCTTGATTACTGAAAATTTCATAATGTTCTCATTCATTAATATGCAGTTTTTAGCCATTCTATCAAATGATTAAACGGCGTTAAATTTTGAACCAGATAAAATAATGATAAATAACTTAGTTTATTTTAATCAAAAATTATTTACATAAACTAAATCCTTACTGCTTTGTTGTTGCAAATATTAATATGGTAATTTGAAAAGATGACACGACAAAATATTGAATCAGTCTGTTAATTAACAAGTCGTTCCATCGGAAAACGATTTGCAACACTGCTGAGAAACAAAAACCCACAATAAAACTGATACGCCCTGCAGATTCAAACAATATATTGATATGAGAATCTTGTTCCCTTGAAATTTGGACAACGTAGATATTGTATACTGCAGCCATATGCATGCTACTATATAAGAGGAGACTAGAAGCTACTAAAACAGTTAAAACAATGGCAAGACTTGAGGTTTTGTTTGCTATTACTGTACTAGGCTCCAGCTGACTAGCGTTTTACTCGCAATTAAAAGATATAAGTACAAACCATCTTCAACCACCTGAAAAGCAATGGTACCTTGCGGAAGTATATACCATGTAACAATAAAAGATGTGATGAAAACTTTATTTGAACTTTTGTTGATAGTTGGAAATCATACCACATCACCTTATTTTTACTTGTGATCTACATCTATCATATTTTTTATTTCTGTAAGGTTTGTAAACGTTTAAATAATTTCTGTTCCTGTTTTTATTTTGTAAATAATCATAAGACATAACAAGAAACGTCCCCACGTAATAAGAAGATGCTCGTGAATATTTGAGTAAAATGATCCATAGAGTGCAACTTGACACCACAACATTCAGGCTTGATACAAATCTGAATTTTGTTTGTGTTTAGATATTTAACTGATATGCTTTTTGACACAGATCAAATGCTGGCATAAAACTTTGAAATTAGACTTCTACCTAGTAAAGGGCCATTATTCAAATTACATTGAATACAACGTTAGATTTAACAGATTTGAAAGAACCGCAAGAACTCAATTTTTGGTTGAAATCAAAACAAAGTTTAATTTTGGACCCTTTGGACCTTGAAATGGACCAATTTGAAAACCTAATAAATTCAGCTTATCAAATAACCCCACATATTCATGTTTTGTTGGAATCAGGCAAAGTTGAATTTAGGACGCCAAATTCAAAATTTGACCCGAAATAAAAAATGAAATTAAGATGAGAATGGATATGGAGAATGTGTCAAAGCGACAAATGCCCGACCAAAGAGTAGAATAAAGCCGAAGACTACCAATGGGTTTAAACACTGCATTATAAAGAACCCGATAAATTCAAGTATTGCTGAAAATAAATTTAACTTTGGACCCTTTGGATCAAAAGGGCATACGTTACAGTTACAGGGGAGGTAATGACGTTGCTAACTATGACTTATCGGGAAAAGATTAAGTTTTCGACTGATTTTTATCATTCAAACTTATTTTACTTGAAAACGAGTTCATGGACTCCTCTTTTTTAATTTGAAATATATACAGCAAAAAATGATGTGTTTTTTTTTTCTACATTCGTGAACATTTGATAAATATGAGTTACGTAAAAAATCAAATTGCACAAATTTAAAGAACATTTATATAAAACAGAATTAACAAATAATTTGACAAAAACAGCTTGTGTTTATCTGTTTATATTTATTTTCAAATTGCTCTGCACATTTTAAAGGTAGTTGGTTTGAAAAATGCAACAAAAATCTATTGAAATCACTTTCGAATATCCATTGTCTCTATGAGATTTAAAATTTGTTATTTTAATGAAATTATATTTTTGATTTTACGAAAATATTGAAACAAATAACAATAAGTTTGTGTTAAAAATGACTTTATTTTGTCAAAAGTTTAAATATATTAAAACATTTGTATTTGCTTGCTTTAGAAAACAAAACATATTTCAATCTCATTCTTAAAAGCAAAGATTGAAAATACTGACCTTTAGCATTTTTCAATTTAGTTTACAATATTGAAATATGAAAAATGCTCTAGCGTGGAGCATTTTTAAATTTGTTTTAAAATATTGATAAAAGGAAAATGCTCCAACGTGGAGTATTTTTCAATTTGACGTTTGATATTGAAAAAATGAAAAATGCTCCAAATTTTTTTTTTTCAGTGCAATATTCAAATTTGAAAAAATGTTTTAAATGTCTAATAATGAGAACGAAATGTAATTTGTTTCAATATAGACGTTTTAAATGTTTAAATTGTTGACACTTTTTATTAAATGTTTTACTATATCCGTTTTCTTTTTTCTTGTTCTAAGCGCAATATATCTTGAAAATCTTTTTAAGGTGTGTGTGAAGAAGTCACTTGTTTACATACATGCACATGTTGTAAGATAGGAAGAACTTTTAGACCATCGATGTTTGATTCAACAAATGATACTTGACGGAAGAACACACCATGACATTTCTCAATACTTGACTTCTTTAGGAACCAAGCATGTATCAGCGCGAACAGTAAGCCGTTTTTGTTCTGAAAATGGAATTACTAGGCGATGCGGAGTAGACGAAGAAGCAATAAACCACAACGGGGCTGAATGTGTCAAACATGTTAGAAAAAAAAGGGAAAATATTAGAGTATTAGATATTGTCCATGTCAGTTTCTGTACATGCTCAAGGAGAAGGGTTCGCGGGTGGAGTGGGTGGGGAGGGATGGGTGTAGATGTTGTATTATTCTGAACACTGCGCTAGTATTTGTTTTCAAATTTGTATTTTACTGCATTGTACAGCATTTCCTAATTTTGAATCTGTTAAATACAAACTTGTTTTTCCCAAGCTTATAATATTCACAATTCTCTGACGCAGAATATCAAATAAACATCATCTTATAAAAGAAAATATGAAATTAACTTGCATGCATGTATGTCTGGTAAATGTATATTTCGAAGGATGAATTAATGACTTCTTATATTTGCTTTTACCGAGAGAAAAAATGTAGCAAAGAATATATCATAATTATGTGAATAGCATTTCAACAAAAATAACACAGTTCCCATGGGGTTGTGTTTTATTTACATTTTATTACCTTTTATTCAATATGATTTTACATTTTTAATATGTGAAAGCAAAACGATTATTATAGGACAAATATGTTGACACAAAAAAAAATGGGTATCAGTCAGTGACAATCCTCTTTTGAAATGAAAAAAGTAAAAAAAAAACAAAAAAAAAACAGACCATATGCATCATGTACATGGAACATATGCTAGAAATTAGATTTAAAACATGATGTGCGCATATATTTTGTGTTATTTTCAGGTTGGACCCACATACGGTCGGAAAATGATGACAGGCCATTTATCAAGCAAAGAAATCAACGTGTCTGAGGCTAGAGTTGGTAAAGCATTTGCGACAGTTAATCCTCGCTATCATCATTTACGACGGCAGCAGTGGCGGATCCAGAACTTTTCAGAAAGGGGGGCGCTAACTGACCTAAAAGGGGGGCGCTCCAGTCATGCTTCAGTGATTCCCTATATAATCAACAAAATTTTCCCCACAAAAAAAGGGGGGTCACCAACGGAAACACATAGTGTTACAACTTCTGCAATGATGACAGCGTATAATGGACATGGTCAACGCTTCCACAAAGCCAAGAAGTAAGGGATGACATCAAATTAGTTCAATGTAGGATTAAAAAAAAAAAAACTTAATTCAACTTAAAACTCGCAGCAATTACCCTCCCCCTCTCCCACCCCAAACTATTTGATTGAAGTTTTTCATCCTACATTCCTTCTGCTTTCGTGACTGTTACCATGATCGGTCATGGATTTTGCGTTTTATTCGGGACATAAAACATCTCTTTTGAATAGCCTTATTTGTTTGCTAGTCAAAAGAAAGGTCAATAAAAGTTAAAATATTTAAGAGATAAATATTTTGTCATTGAACAAGTATTGTGTGTGTGTGTGTGTGTGTGTGTGTGAAAGTCGTCTTCTAGTGAGTCATGTCGCTTTGTTCTTATATATCATTATCTCGGTAGCGTTCTTTACTACTCCCAAATGGTATGACAGAGACTTGAACCCTACAAACATTCTAAAACAGTAACTTTTTTTTCTGTACCTGCCTACTAGTATCCCAAGCTATTAATTTGAATAAATTTAATACAGCTGTGGTCCTTATTCAATTTTCTGTCAGTCATAACTTATTTTTTCATCGTTGTATTAAAATCTTGACCGTGTTTTTTTTCGTTTATTTTATTGTTTCGATTTTTGGGTTTGTTCGTCCTAATTTCCTATAATAATGATGATAACAAACTATATAATACATTTGTATTTAAGTATAATCAGTTTATTTCGCTTCCTCTACCTAGTATTTGTTTAGCAACCAACAATCAATCAATCAATCCAGCTCTTAATTATTTGTAACAAACGTATATATAATGGTCCTTTCATATTTTTGTTTAATTATCATTTCTCTGCAGGGAACGATGTTTTGGAATATTGTTTCATATCATTTTGTAATACGCTTACGGAAATATGATTGGGCAAGATTTAACGTAATGTAAATGGCAGAAAGTTCATAAACTTGGTAGCATAGTATTCATTACTCTCCTTTTTATGTGACAAGATATAAGAGTTATGGAACTTTAACCACTCTAAGGTAAAATCAACTGTTTCATACTAATTACTTTCCCCTGAATTATAATTATAAACAAACCTTTCCTTTCTGTTTTCAGAATAGGAACGAGAATTGGACAAAGAGACAACAACCCGACCAAAAAGCAAAAACAGCCCAAGGTCACTAGTGGGTCTTCAATACAGCGAGAAAATCTGGAACACGGAGTCGTGCTCCAGCTGGACCCTTTGATACACAAATGTGTACTAGTTCATCGAAAATGGACGTCAAATTAAGTTCCGAAACATATTAATAAAAAAATATATATACAAAACGAACTAAGGCTACCAGCTTCTTCTTTCATATTCTATTAAAGTACTTAATTTTTTATAAGTAGTTTGTGCAAGCGAATGTACTTCCAGTGTGACTTTCAAAAATAACTTGATAGTTGCTTCAGGTAAATCATACTTTTCAAACGATTCGGAAGTTGACATAATAAATGTATCGAGACACCTGTCTTCTGTTGAATACAATATTTAGACAATATACATATGGTGTCTTGAAATATGAAATTTATTTGTATGAGGCTTAGAAACGGGGAAAATGTGAGGTTCTACCGAGCATTTTCCCGTTTCGTGCCGAATACAAATAAGTTTCATATTTTTAAGACACTATACGTATATTGTTTTTGTACTGAAATCGATAAAAATAAAAATAAAAAATAAAAAAATATGTAACAAATATTGTTAAAAAAAGTGTTTTGGAATTTCCCTCTTGGGGTACCATTATTGGGTATTTCCCTATGAGCGTAGTCAAGGCGGTAAGAAATTTTAAGGAATTAGAAAGGGAAAATGAACTTAATGAATAACATATGATACACATGGTATATAAATTACCAATTTGAAGACATAACAAGTTTTAATACATAAAAGTTTGACCATTGTTACTACACGTTGTCATGGTTGTGACGTGACGTTGTTGATGAAATACAGTAGTTCCGGTAAGTAGGCGGGCTGATAGGTTAGTTGAGGTCATTGACGTATAAAGCTAACGTTTTTACCTATAGCTTTATCTGTTTTGTAAAATAGGTGATTGCAGTATAATTAGACACTATACGTATATTGTTTTTATACTGAAATCGATAAAAAATAAATAAAACAATTAAGAAAAATATGTAACAAATATTGTTAAAAAAAGTGTTTTGAATTTCCCTCTTGGGGTACCATTTTGGGGTATTTCCCTATGAGCGTAGTCCAGGCGGTAAGACATTGACATATTAAGGGATTAGAAAGGGAAAATGAACTTAATTAGTAACATTTGATAAACATGGTATATAAATAACCAATTTGAAGACATAAAAGTTTAAATTCATAAAAGTTTGACCATTGTTACTTTACGTTGTCATGGTCGTGACGTAACGTTGTTGATGAAATACAGTAGTTCCGCTAAGGAGGCGGGGCGTATAGGTAAGTTGATGTCATTGACATATAAAGCTAACGTTTATACGTATAGCTTTATCTGTATAGTAAAATAGCTGATTGCAGTATAAAGGTGCTTCCTATGCGACTTTTGGTTTTATTTGTTTAGTTGGGTTGTTATTTCGCTGCCGTGTAAGCGGCATCTCTTTCTGTTCATATCAGTATATATCAAATCGTCGTGTTGCGATGTAATAGAAAAAAGGTATGAAAAGAATTATAAAGCCATAGTTTTAATAGAGATTCTGCTGAGAATACTAACTTACAGAAAAAAAAATTAAAAAATTAACTGTCGATATATTTGATACATAATTGAACCAGACTCAAGCTAGCGAACAATAAGCCAGCGAACAACAAGATGCATCAAGCTAGCGAACAATAAGGAAAACGCGCCAAACTGATCATGCCTAAAAACCGAAGACTTGCAATTACACGAAACGTACTTACATATGTGATGACAAATAAATAAATATGATGACAAATACTTTCAAGTAGGAAGATGAAATGTAATTCCATTTTAACATAGACAAAGTTTAATTATTTATTCGTGTATTAAATACAAATTTTTTTAAAGCCGATAATCTAAAAAACATTTTAGCTAAGTAACCCTTTCTCCTTTCTCTCTGATAAGGGACGGGTTATTGTCTGTATAATAATAATAACAATTGATAACAACAGGTTTCACTAAATTAGTGTAGCGATACAATTAGATCTTCAAGCTTATAGAAATTATACGATTGAAAAGTAAAGCTGATAACCATTATATTCACTTTTTGCCTAAGAACTAGCTAGTTCACATAATTAAACAAAAGTAAATAGTTACTCTAGTAATTTATTTATTACATTTCGATAAGAAAAGCGATAAGTGTAAGAATAACACACGTCAAATAGAACGAAAACGATTTGACATAAATATTTTGGTTAATGTAAACAAACATTATTTGAGATTCAAGTCTATGTAAAATAACTTTATAATCCGTAAACATTTCCCTACAGCAAAGACCCGGATGGGGTATGGTGACCCTATCAACCCCCTTCTTTCCTTCATAAAATGTTCCCTACGGCATATCTTTTTTGCTCACTTGGTTCAAATGATAGGCACTTGCCCTAGGTTGCCTGGACCCAAAGACCCAGGTGGGTAAAGTTACGGAACATTTTTCTTAATTGAGGTCCAAAGTTGAAGTTCTTTAACCCTACCATCCCCTTTCTTTCCTTCATAAAATTTTACCTACGGCAAAGATTTTTTGCCCACTAGGTACAAATGATAGGCAGTTGCCCAAGGTTGCCTTGGCCCAAAGACCCAAGTGGGTAATGTTACGGAACGTTTTTCATTGAGATCAAAAGTTTGGACAGGGTGACCCTACCATCCCCCCTCCTTTCCTTCATAAAATTTCCCCTACGGCAAAGCTTTTTTTGCCCATTAGGTACAAATGATAGGCACTTGCCCAAGGTTGCCTGGACCCAAAGACCCAAGTGTGTAATGTTACGGAACTTTTTTCATTGAGGTCCAAAGTTGGGATAGGGTGACCCTACCATCCCCCCTCATTTCCTTCATAAAATTTTCCTTACGACAAAGCTTTTTTGCCCACTAGGTACAAATGATAGGCACTTGCCCAAGGTTGCCTTGGCCCAAAGACCCAGGTGGGTAAAGTTACGGAACTTTTTAAATTGATGTCCAAAGTTACGGTAGGGTGACCTTACCATCCCCCTCTTTTCCTTCATAAAATTTTCCCTACATCAAAGCTTTTTTGCCCACTAGGTACAAATGACACAAGATATACGATTTCGATTTGATATCGAAGCTTGCTCTATACATCCATCACATAACCATATTTCGATATTGTATGAATGCTAGATATTTGAAGATCCATCAAAGTGGAATGAAATGTGTACCACCACATTCTGGCAATCAACGCACAGAGATATCTGGTAAGACAATTCAGACAGCAAACCACATTGATCATAACCTTCATGCGAACTGGGGTTAGGATAGCACACAGATCAGCTTACAGAGATATAACACCTCACGGAAGGAGAAGAGATAAATCTGATAAAACCAACATTTACATGTAGAAGAGAAATGTTACCGCCAAGGAAGGAAAATATTAAGTAGCCAACTAGTGTAAACAAAGTGATATAGAAAGCTTTCGATGATGATCTCCTGGAAAACATCTTAGAAGCAAAATTAGCAGGAAAAGTTAAGAGCATTGACGTCCATTATTTACTTCGTAGGAAAGGAGAGATTTTGGGTTGATTACATCTGGGAAAAGAGAAAGAACCCGAAGTCAGAGTAATCGCAGACAGTAGAAGAACAGGGATCTGAGAGTGGACTTCAAACGGTTAAATAATAGGTGAAGAAAAGAAACCTGGGGAAAATTTAAAACACTAACAAGAGCATTAGCATATATACTGGTAACATATATACAGAAATAAAGGGGCAAAGGAACGAGTTCAATTCACAGCACAACCGTTACTGTATATGAAGAGATTATTTGGCGCCAGAAGATCTGGTTTATTGGGAAAGTCAAAGGATGAAGTCGAAGAACAAAAACCACAAAGTGATGAAGAGCGAGAGGAAGATCTGGAAGAAAGTAAGAAACTGGCAACGCCAGAGGAACCAATATAACTATTTGCAATTGATGAGTCAGAATTGAAGTTTAACAATGTGCAGGATGTTTTGAAGAAAGAAAGAGCAGTATCAGGGCCATACAGTATATGTTCCAAGCTAACCAGACGATTCTGGAAGTTTTTGAGAGTAGTTTGGAGAAGAAGAAAGATGATAGGTGCATGGTATAAAACAGATAGATGTTTTATTCCGAAGGGAGAGAACTCCATGAAAGTTTAGCTGTTTAGAACCACCACTATACTGAACATCGAGGGTAAAATCCTACCAGTTTTAGCAAAGAACAACAAGGTTCCTGCTAAGTAATGAATGCATAGACCTATCGGTTCAGAAATAAGACATGCCAGAGGTATCCGGATGTATTGAACATACTAGTCTAAAGAGAATCATAGAAAAAAATCGACTTTGGCTAGACCTTGCTTATGCTTACGGATTCATACCTCACAAACTGGTATATTTGACATTGCAGAGGTACTTTGTGCCAACCACAACAGGACAATGCTGCAGGAAAACAAACTTTGATCACATTGAGATGGTATGTACAGTAGGAGATTTCAACACAGCTTTGCCGGGAATGTCATCAGGTAGAAGACAACCACCAATAAGAGCATTTATAGATGACATGACTGTTAATTATTATAAATTAAGAAATGAATCTCCCTCATGCAAAGCTCTAATACCTTTCACGGATTTGGCTATACTTTTTGGACCTTTTTTATTATAGCTCTACATCTTTTATATAAGCTTTGGATTTCAAATATTTTGGCCACGACCATCACTGAAGAGACATGAATCGTCGAAATGCGCATCTGGTGCAGGACAATTGCAATTGGTACCGTTAATGTTATTAGTACCACTGGGTCGATGCCTCTTCTGGTAGACTGTAAGTCCCAGAGGGTATCACCAGCCCAGTAGCCAGTACTAAGGTACTGGCATTGCATGACAATACGGATTTTTTTTTGTTATTAAAATTTGCAGTTACAAAATGTTTGAAATTATTATAAATTAAGGAATGTATCTCCCTCATGCAAACCCTTGATTCCTTTCACGGATTTGGCTATACTTTTAAGAACTTTTGGATTATAGCTCTTCATCTTTTATATAAGCTTTGGATTTCAAATATTTTGGTCACAAACATCACTGAAATGTCAAATATTGTCGAAATGCGCATCTGGTGCAGGAACATTGGTATCGTTAATGTTATTAGTACTTATTACAGCAAACACAGAACTAGAAGGAAGATGGACCTTAGAGAAATTGGAAGGAATGAAAAGTTGGGCAACAATGAAATTCAAACCCAGTAAATTCAAGAAATTTGCTTGTGAGAAAAGGCAAAGTGAGAGATTAGAAGGGGAATTTTACCAACAGTCGGAGATAAAATGCTTTTGGGAAAAGTTTGACTCTACACCAGTAGACAGTAAAACACAAAAGAAATACAAACGCAGCTGGTATAGATATATTGGCTGCCGAAGATAGACCAAAGTCGTCTGCCAGGAAATACAAAGCTCAGATGTATCAACATGGTGTCTTGCCAAGAACACTTTGGCCGTTATTGATATATGAGTTTTCCGTGTCCAAAGTTGAGGTTTAAGAAAACAAAAATTAATGACTTTGGTTCGGCTTAACAAGAAGTTTCAGCAGCGTTGACTTATACAATACAGTGACTAATCATCAATTACCACTCACCTAATTCGTGGACTGAAGAGTTTAAGGTTACAAAAACACCACAGGTCATGATGTTGAGGAACAGCAAAGATGGTAAAGTTAGAGGAGCCAAAGTGAAGATCAGGACAAGAAGAAATTGAAAAGCAGAGAAAGCAGGAAGCAGGAAGTTCGACAGATAAAATAGAAGAACAGGAATAGCAAGGCGGTATGTATGAAGCAGCAAGGTGGCTGGTCTATTTGGCAAGAAACTAGAAGCGGGGCTTTTTGCCAGGAGCGATATTTGGACTATAGAGGGATACCGTTTCACCATCAATCTGAGATCAGTGTATGGTGTAGTGCCAAGTCTATCAAATCTATATGCATAAGGGTTGATAGAAGATCCAATGTGCACCTTATGCAAAGACAAACCAGCTTCTCTACAGCATGTGTTGTTGTCATCTTGTCAAGTGGCACTGGAAAATTGTAGGAACACAGAGACATGATAGTACACTAAACACACTAGCAGCGAGGTTGTACTTTATTAGGAGGAAGAAGAAAAGGTAAAAAAAAAAACACATCACTTGTGAGAGCATGGCCAGCACACCTGTAGGCCGTAGGATCCATGCAAGCAGATGTATGCCTGTGTTCTGCTTGTTTTATTTTTATTTTACATAACTTTTTAACATCACCTTTGTGTTTATTTTTACTTTTTGAAACAATTTATATGTTTAGTGTCAAAATGTTTCCCGTTGTAGTAGATTTTGCTGATTAGGAATTTTCGAATGCTGATGTTGCGATATGAACAAGACAAAATCTACACTTGAAATAAAATGTTTCTGAAGTGAGCATATTAAGGAAGTTCGCTTGTCATGTTTTGGAATTTTTGTCAAACTTTCGGAATCCTCTGGTTTTATCCATTTGAATGCCTTAACATATTTTGCCCATTGACCCCCATTTTTCTTTTTATAAATCTTCAACATGCATCATTTCAAGCCATCTGTAAAAGAAATATAAAATCGTTGTTATCTTTAACAGTTTTTGATAACTTTAACTTGTCAATGATAAAACTATGAAGAGTCAAGAGAGAACATGTTAATGGCTTATATCTCGAAAAAAGCACATTTACCAATATTTTTTTTGCTCTTTTGGTTCCATTATCAGTCTCCTATCAATATATACTAGTGTTATGAAAGGCTTGATATTTTGAAACTAAGTAACGAACCTTCTTAAGAGGAAACAATTTATGACGAGAATTCTTTTAACATAAATTTACGAACTTAGCAAAACAATCATTCTGATTTTAAATCACTGTTGTTTATATCAACAGTTGTTTGATTATTTGCATTGTGTTGCCAATTTGAAAATATAAAACAGAAGAAGTGGTTTGATTGCCAAAAAGACAACTCTCTACCAGAGACCAAATGACACAAGAATTAACAACTACATGTCACTGTACGGCCTTCAACAATGAGCAAATCTCATTGCACATAGTCAGCTTTAAAAGGCCCCGAAATGACAATGTAAAACAATTCAAAAGAGAAAACTAACAGCCTAATTTATGTACAAAAAATGAACGAAAAACAAATATTGAAACACATAAACAAACGACAACCACTGAATCACAGGCTCCTGACATGGGACAGGTACATCCATACAGAATGTGTTGGGGTTAAACATGTAAGCGGAATCCCAACAATCCCCTAACCTGGAACAGTGGTATAACAGTACAATATACATGATATAAGAACGAACCATCAAAATCAGTTGAAAAAGGCTTAAATCATCAAATAGATAAAAATACATATACTAAAAATACAGTTAAACATGGCCTGGTACTAGTGCATCCTAAAACAAACAGATCTTATAGTACTCGCAGTACTGACCGCTACTTCAAAGCCACTAACAACTAATAAAAAAATCATGCATCTAAGACTAAATTATCAATAAGTACACACCCGACATCCAATGGATTTAGTGTAAAGACGTCATAACCAGTCAGAGAAAAACGTCACCTTGTGCAATGCCAAGATAAGGGTATCGACAGATTGTAGATTCATGTTATCAACGTAAATATCTCTTTCTAGAATTTTAGCTGTTTCACTGTTTCCGAATTGTTTCAAATGTTTCTGTATTGTGGCGTTGAGTATAAAGGGCGAAGACGTCGCTCCAAATAACACTGCTTTGAACCTATAAGTTTTCAGCTGACTTCCTGGGTTTGTAGGGTCACTAAGCCATAAAAATCGGGTAACGTCTCTATCATTTTCGTTGCTCAATCCAACATGTAAGAAAGCTTTCTCAATATCAGTACATGTAGCAAACTGGTTGGCTCTAAACTGTACTAGGAGTTTTGTCAAATCATTTAATTTTGGTGGTGTGTCCATCAGACAATCATTTAGACTTGGATGACTTGGTGATTGACGACAACTGCAGTCGTATACTATTCGTATAGGACTTGTGCTAGATTCCTTGTGTATAGGGTGGTGTGGAATGTAATGAATTTTCCCGCCTTTTTGTTCTTTTTCATCTACTGTCTCAACAAATCCTCTGCGTTCCTGTTCGGCGATTATATCTCCATACTTCTTTAGTAGTTTAGGATCTTGACTAAGTTTCTTAATAACGTTCTCTGTTCTTCTTCTTGTGACTGTATAGTTTGATGGTAGTTCGTCATGTTCCTGTTTCCATGGCAATTTTGCAAAGTATTTATTACCTCTGAGTTCAATCGAAGTGTCTTGATATGTTTCCAAAAAAATCCGTATCGTCTTCGTCTGTTTCCTTCGAGTTAATACCAATCGATTCCAATCTCCAAAATGCTTCTATATCATGCTCCTCCGTTTTATGAGAAACAAGAATATTAAAAATGCTAGTACCCATCAACGAGTTATCTCTCTTGTCGCTTACTGGACCGGAAAGTAAGAAACCTAACTTTGACCTCACGGCGGTTGGACCATTTCCCCGTATGACTTCATCCTCGACTAAGTCCCAGTAGTAGTCAGCTCCGATCAATAATGATATTTCGAAAGACTCTTCCTGTGTTACCGGATGTGCTAACTTAAGTCCCCGTAAATAATTCAGTCCTCTGTTGATGTGGCGAATATTGTTCTGCAAAGGTACGGCAATCATTGGTACAATTAGAACATGTATTGGTATTTTCTGTCCTGCATCTGTTTCTACGAACACTGTTGATTTATCTAAATGTCGTACGTTTTTGTTTCTATCTCCAAATGACGATAACTGTAGAATTTCAGTTCCCTCTGAATGTAAATTAAGTTTTCTAGCTAAATCTTCAGTCACAAATGATCTCTGTGCTCCCTCGTCAAAAAGTATATGGGTGTCTCTACATGAGTGGTCTGACCATACGGGTGCTACTGCAGTTTTTAAAAGAACATTTGTACGTACCTCGAATGACGATGAGTATAAAATTGACGTGTCCTCCTCCTTCTGATTCGTGTCATTTACCAAATGTACAGATGTCTGATTAGCTTGTCCATTGTTACCATGAAAATTCATATGCTGTTGGCTGTAATTTGTATTTTGCACGCTTTGTCTACTCTTGTCATTATCGTGGTTCTTGTTGTTAAATTGGCGTACAGTACACAGACTTGTGTGGTGTCTTTTGTTGCAATTTCGGCATAAGTGTTTTGACTTACATTCATGTATACGATGTGTTCCAAGACAGTTGAAACACAATTTCTCGCGTTTTACAATGTTCATGCGTGATGCTGGATCAGATACGTTCGCGCAATGCGCTGGTGCGTGTACATCGTGGCAAAATACACAAGGTTTAGTGTCTAAATTCTGGCGTATATTTCTTGTATTCAGAGCTTGATTTTGGCGGGGTTTTGTTAATTTAGTTCCGGTAAAGAAAGATGATGTACTTGGTAAAGTGTTAGAAGTTTCAGTGTCTTGTCCCGCATCAATTATGTTTATTTCATTGCAAATACTTTTCCGGAGGTCTCGTAATAACCAGTTTTCTGTTCCATGTTCACGGGCAAGGTTTTTTTAAATTTCTCCCGGTAATTTATTCAAAATAATTGGTACAAGTAGTGTTCCGTACGAGTCTTGTGATTGGCCTAAAGATTCTAGCCCTCTTACATAAGTTTCCATTTGATCATAGAATTGTCTCAAACTGATAAGATTGTTTCGTGGTGATGGAATTTCTAATAATGCTTGAATGTATGCTTGCGTGATTTTGTGTGTTTGTCCGAATCTCTCCTTCAATAAAATAATGGCGTCTGCGTAGTTTGCATTAGTAAGTGCAAAACCAGCTATGGTGCGTAATGCTTCATTCTGTAACTGCGCTTTGAGGTAATTAAATTTCTGGACATCGGTCAATGAAGGGTTTAAATGTATGGCGCATTCATACGAATCCCAGAAAGTTTGCCAATCTAATATATTCCCTGTGAATATCGGAAGTGAGAGTTTGGGTAAGTAGTGATTCTGACTGCTTGCGGATGTATACGATTTATATTAGTACTCACTGTGTTACTAGCTTGAGAGAACGGATTTTGTGACGACTGCGTGCATGAGTTTTCTGTGAGGTTTGCTGAGACGAACGGATGAGAATCAACATTTAATATTTGCGATGAAGTATCACTCTGACGTGTCTTTGATGTGGTATGAGTATCTTGAATAAAATTTCTTATGTGTCTTATTTTTGTTTCTAACGTAATACAATACTCATCTGAGTCTAGAATTTCACTTTCAATATCTTCTGCTTCCGCTAGGTCGAGTATCTGCTCATTCAAATTGATCAGTATCTTTTGCTTCTGAAGAAGGTTTTCAAATGTTGCGTTCAATTCTTCTGGATCGAAATCTGTATCTTGCTTCGCTGCATCTATCTTCCGAATAAGTTTTGTAACAGCACTTCTGTTCCCTGATCTTATCGACTTGAGCTTGCTTAAATCCATTGGTCACGGTACCATAAATGTGGAGGTTAAAAGTATGATATTTTCGCTAATATAAACAAATACGTCTGTTCAGCCATAACTTTTAATAACAACTCAAAGAGTCCACGGCGACGTCACTGAAGTCGCCAACGTCGCCAATGGTAATGTACAAACTTAGGAACGTCGTAATCCCGCGGTAATCTCGACATATATGTATATAACATAATCATAATATTTAGTTTGCATTTAATTTACTGATAACAAAATCGATATTGATACCAATAAAAACAATATACAATAATCTAATTACACTGTTGATTTGGTAAACTTTTAGAGCAAGTTTATTTGACGGATCGATAAGTTTACCAGGATCTTTTCTAAACTTCTGGACACGGTAAACAATATTTCCGTTAAAAAAAAGGATGTGCTTTCCCGTTAGAAATAATTTCTTCAGGTCCAGCCAAACTTCAAAACCAAATCTTTATATCTATGCAAGAATTAAGTATAGGTAATTTGTGGTAAAGAAATCCCTGGCTTAATATGGGGACGAAGTCCCCAATTACGGTAGAAAAATCAATAAAAAAAAAAAAAAAAAAATTCTACTAATGAACTCAAAATCGGGAAATTTTTTTCAGATCTAGTTCCTGTTCCGGTTTTCCCCTCATTTGCGCAGAAATCTATCTTGTCTGCATGAGACTTTGAAAAGAAAATTATATGTATCAGTCTAGTAAAATATAAGATTGGAACAAAATATAAGATTGGAAAAATTGTTTGATTTGAAAAAAAACGTTACCTGATGGAAGCGTTTCTTTTGTTTACATTGAATATGACGTCATAATTTAAACAACGTCACAGCTAAATCCTTAACCACAGAACCGAAATCGGGAACGTTACGGTATTTCCGTTTCCTTTAATATGAGGCAGGCATTACCTGTAAATGGGGACGAAGTCTGTATGAATTATTTTTTTGTAACTTAAAAGTATTTGTTAAAAAAAAGAAACGGAAATACCGTAACGTTTCCGATTTTGGTTCTGTTGTTAGGGATTTTAGTTGTGACGTTATTTAAATTATGACGTCATATGCAATGTAAACAAAGAAACGCTATCATCAGGTAACGTTTTTTCATATCAAGGAATTATTAAAAATGAAATTGGTATTGCGCGTTCCTTCCTATTTTATACAGACTGATAAATATATATTTTACTCTAAGTTTCATACAAACGAGACCGGAAAAAGGAAGTACATTGTACATTTCTGCGCCGGTCCGGGATTTCAAAACACGACAAAAAAAAAATTGAACGATTTTGAGTTCATTAGTACAATGAAAAATTCGGGAAATTTTCCCGAATTTTTTTTTTTATTGAATTTTCTACTGTTATTGGGGACTTCGTCCCCATAATATGAGGCAGGCATAACCTGTGAATGGGGCGAAGTCTGTATGTATTATTTTTTTACTTCAAACATGTTAATAAAGAATACGGAAATACCGTAACGTTCCCGATTTTGGTTCTGTTGTTAGGGATTTAGCTGTGACGTTCTTTAAGTTATGACGTCATATTTAATGTAAACAAAAGAAACGCTTCCATCAGGTAACGTTTTTTTCAAATCAAACAATTATTAAAAATGAAACTGTATTGAGTTCCAATCTTATATTTTATTAGACTGATAAATATAATTTTTTTTCAAAGTCTCATGCAAACAAGACAGATTTCTGCGCAAATGCGGGGAAAACCGGAACAGGAACTAGATCTGAAAAAAAAAGTTAACGATTTTGAGTTCATTAGTAGAATGAAAAATTCGGGAAATTTTCCCGATTTTTTTTTTTTTTTTTTTTTTTATTGATTTTTCTACCGTAATTGGGGACTCCGTCCCCATATTAACATGTTTGATAAAAATAATACATACAGACTTCGTCCCCATTTACAGGTTATGCCTCATATTATGGGGACGAAGTCCCCAATAACAGTAGAAAAATCAATAAAAAAAAAATAAAAAAAAAAAATTTCCTTGTACTAATGAACTCAAAATCGTTCAATTTTTTTTTGTCGTGTTTTTTAATTTCCGGATCTGCGCAGAACGTATAAATCTACTTCCTTTTTCCGGTCTTGTTGTCGTGAGACTTTGATTAGTCTAGTAAAATATAGGAACTCAAGGAACACAATACCAATATTTCATTTTTAATCATTCTTTGTCTTTGATATGAATAAATGTTACCTGATGCATTGTGTTATTTTGTTTACATTGAACATGACGTCATAACTTAAATAACGTCACAAGTAAAATCCCTAATACAGAACCAAAATCGGAAACGTTACGGTATTTCCGTTTCTTTTTTTCACAAATATTTTAAAAAGTTACAAAAAAAAATCATACAGACTTCGTCCCCATTCACAGGTAATGCCTGCCTCATATTAATTTTACCAGTAGAACATAAATGGAAAGTTTTAAAACATGTTTTGTTGTTGTCCCCTACTACTTTATTTAAAAAAAAAAACCCAACAATTTATGTCACATGCATTAACTGTTCCATACTAGAAAAGAAAAACAAATTATTATTATCAGCTTCAATAACAACATGTTTTTTTTTCAGTAACAAGAATGCTTAATCAAATATTCGGGGTTATTAGGCTACCTTAATGGAAAATAAAAGTTAAAAGTTATATTGTGTATTAATAAATACACATTCACTATCATATCTAACCTGCCCTACAGGGTCAGTGTGAGCTTTTCACAAAAATTGATGTCTGTCGTTTGTAATCCGTAGTCGTCCGCCGTCGACATTTGTTTACTTTTACAAAAGACTTTCCTCAAAAATGAATCGCTCATTAAGATCTACTTAGTATTCATTGTCGTCAGTTGACTGTTTATATTGTGTTGATACATTTCTGTGTTATGTTAGATCATCTATTATAATAGTGTAAACAGTGTTTCTATAATTTTATAAACTTTTCAACTAGAAATTATGCGTTGTATGACATGGCTTTCCTTACTTTCGGCATGTCAAATAGTTCCTAAAATAACATTTTCTGTAGATTAAACGTATAGACAATGTATAAACTATTTAGACGATAACCTTTCAAAACAAAAGCGATTGCGAAAACTTACTTGTGTCGTAAAAGCAGATTTTAACCTCCTTTTTAGTTAAATGACTGAGAACTATATTATGTATCAATGTAGGGTGCACAACTTTGTTTTTCATCTTACTCGAACTTTGGACCTCAAAAAAAAGTTCCGTAACTTTACCCACCTGGGTATTTGGGTCCAGGTAACCTTAGGCAAGTGCCTAAAGAAGAAAACTGCGTGTAATATAGTTGTAAGCCTTTATTACTACTGCCTGAAGAAGAAAACTACGTGTAATATAGTTGTAATAAAATTGAGAATGGAAATGGGGAATGTGTCAAAGAGACAACAACCCGACCAAATAAAAAACAACAGCAGAGGGTCACCAACAGGTCTTCAATGTAGCGAGAAATTCCCGCACCCGGAGGTGTCCTTCAGCTGGCCGCTAAACAAATATATACTAGTCCAGTGATAATGAACGCCATACTAATTTCCAAATTGTACACAAGAAACTAAAATTAAAATAATACAAGACTAACACAGGCCAGAGGCTCCTGACTTGGGACAGGCGCAAAAATGCGGCGGGGTTAAACATGTTTGTGAGATCTCAACCCTCCCCCTATACCTCTAACCAATGTAGAAAAGTAAACGTGTAAAAATACGCACATTAAAATTCAGTTCAAGAGAAGTCCGAGTCTGATGTCAGAAGATTTTACCACAGAAAATAAACAAAATGACAATAATACATAAATAACAACAGACTACTAGCAGTTAACTGACATGCCAGCTCCAGACTTTAATTAAACTGACTGAAAGATTATGATTTCATCATATGAACATCAGGCACAATCCTTCCCGTTAGGGGTTTAGTATCATACCATCATAACATATATGAGAAGAACATAACCCGTGTCATGCCAACAACTGTTTTTAGAATAAATGTGTTTAGTTCCGATGCAAAGACCTTATCAGTGACTCAATATTAACGCCAACATATGCAATCTTTAATGACTTGACAACAGTATCGTAATTATATCCCTTCTTAATAAGTCTATTCAAAGGTTTTGTAAGTTTCTGAGGTGAATACTGACACCTTTGTGCTTTATAAAGAATATTACCATAAAAAATTGGATGTGAAATACCTGAACGTATTAGAAGTCTGCATGTTGAGCTATATTTACGAATGATGTCTTTATACCGATGATAAAATTTAGTAAATGTTTTGACTAGTTTGTGATATCGAAAACCCTGGTGTAATAATTTTTCAGTAATACATAAATTTCTCTCATTAAAATCTAAAACATTGTTACATACACGAGCGAATCGTACAAGTTGAGATATATAAACACCGTAAGATGGTGACAAGGGAACGTCACCATCTAAAAACGGATAATTAACGATAGGAAATGAAAAATCATCCCTTTTATCATAAATTTTAGTATTCAGCTTTCCATTCGTGATATAGATATCAAGATCGAGAAAAGGGCTGTGGTCATTGTTAGTATTAGCTTTATTTAAAGTAAGTTCAACAGGATAAATTTCATTAATATACATACTGAAGTCGTCATTATTGAGAGCCAAAATATCATCCAAATATCTAAAAGTATTATTAAATTTGTTTATCAGATGTTGTTTCGATGGGTCTTTGCTTATTTTTGTAATAAATTGTAACTCATAACAATACAAAAACAGGTCCGCAATAAGTGGTGCACAGTTAGTCCCCATTGGAATTCCGATAATCTGATATACGGAATCCCCAAAGCGAACAAAAATGTTATCTAGTAAAAATTCAAGGGCATATATAGTATCAAAGCATGTCCAATTAACATAGTTTTTTTGTTTATTGCTACTAAAAAATGACCTAAAAGAGTTTGAACATATATATTCACATTCTGATTTTTTGAATGCCCATTTAATTAGGTGTGTGAATTTTTTCTTAATGAGAATGTGAGGCAATGTGGTATACAGGGTAGAAAAATCAAAACTTTGAACAGATTCAAAATTACCAATATAAGCATGCAATTTATCAAGTACTTCCAACGAGTTCTTGACACTCCAAAAGTAATTTATTCCACTGTTTTCGAAGGCCTTATTTGAACAATTTATTATAAGCTTTTATTACTACTGCCTAAAGAAGAAAACTACGTGTAATATAGTTGTAAGCTTTTATTTCTACTGCCTAAAGAAGAAAACTGCGTGTAATATAGTTGTAAGCTTTTATTACTTCTGCCTAAAGAAGAAAACTGCGTGTAATATAGTTGTAAGCTTTTACTACTACAGAAAATCTTACAACAACAAAAAATACTTGACGTTCCGAATTCTGTCTGGTTTTTTTTTCTTTCTTTCTTTTCTTTTCAAACACATATATAAGCCAGAAGGTTGAATTGTTTCGTTACACTAGTTAAGTGTGAACTATAATTGTTATTCATTGTTCAAACATAAAGACAACAAACCCATCTCTAATCAGAGAATACTAAAAAGAGAAAGGATAAGCTAAACAAATGTTTTAAATACAAGAATAACTTAATAATTTTGTTTGTGTTAAAATGGTATCGCATTTTGTCTTCCTACTGGAAATAATTGTCTTTAGATTTCAAAGTACGTTTGGTGTTATTGCAAGTCTTCGGTTTTTAGACATGATCATGTTGGCGCGTTTTCTTATTGTTCGCTGGCTTATTGTTCGCTAGCTTGAGTCTGGTCATAATTGATTTATAATACTAACAGGTGTCGATTATCAAATCAAAGTATTTTTTGGGGGTCAAAATCCATTGCGATTGTACTGACTGATTTTGTAGGCTCAGACACATGATGGTTTATAGGTTGTTATTCGCTTTGAATTAACTATCACAAACTTCGAACACGCTTGTATCTGTACTATGTGTTTAGCCTTTTTATAACTTGTTTCTTGGTTTTTATTCGCCCGTCTTAAACGGGACATATTATGGTATACCGTTGTCCGTCCGTTTGTCGTCCAAGACTTTGATGAATTGTTTATATCTATTGACGTATTCTTCCTTTCGATTTTTATAAATTTCAGATTTTACGTTTCCGTGTGAATTTTTATGCTTAAAAAGGGGGGATTTCCTGGTTTTCGGACAATAAGTGAATCACTCATAAACACTTTCACAAAATTTTATGAAACTTCAGTGAATTGTTTATAATATCTGTTGACTTAAGCTAGGGAATGTAACCTTTCAATTTTTATAAATTTCGGATTTTACGTTTTTCAGTTATGAATTTTTATATTGAAAAAAGGGAATTTTTTCCAGTTTTTGGACAATAACTCATAAACACTTTTACCAACTTTTATGAAACATTTACATATTTAGGAGTTAAACAGTCTTATTCATAAAAAAAAATGCATTTTTTCCAGTTTTTCGAATAATAAATCAAAATGCTTTCAGCATTTAATGATGAAACTATGGTGACTAGTTAATATCTATTAAACTACGTACCCTTTTGTTTGTTTATATAATTTCTGATTTGATGGTGTACAGTAAACTGTTGTGGAATTTTTCTTCTGAAAAAATGTCGGAATTTTTCTAGAATGAATTGACAATGAATTGTTTTAAATTTTTCATTTTGGAATCTTTTGATGCTTGCTGGGTGATACTTGCTTTCCTCAATGTTGAAGACTGTACTATGAATTATACTTGCTTACTTCATCATCATTTATTATCTGGTGGAAAAGGAATGTTTCTCTGGCAATCATGCCACATCTTTTTTTATAAAATAGGGAATAAAACAAACACTAGTATTTCGTCAGTTCAGTTACAAAGCCCGCCATTCACGAATTGAGTAAATGAATACACGGAGAGCGCGCGACAGCGTTATATATTTTCATGTGCCATACATGCTATACATATATGCATTTTTATAAATGTATATGTATCAATTGGTGATGCTTTTTGTACTTGCTATAGGGGAAACTAAGAAAAAATAAGATAGCAACGTTTCTTTGGTATTGATTATGTTTCTTGGTTGCATTACGATAAATAACAATAATAACAACAGATGAAATTACTGAACAATAAGTGATATATATTTCACGATTATTAAAAAATAATTTAATTTTGGATGTAACGCGTCTTCTGATTGGCTGACGTTATTTTGTTATCAGCCCATAGACATAATTTAGTCATGTGACCGTGACGTCATCAACGTTTTTTCATCGTTTTCTACGGTTTAAATGGAATTTAGAATTAAATTATGAGAAATTACTGTAATATTTTTTTCTGTCTATTCGAAATAACATTTAAAAAAATGTGGTGCACACTGTTAAATAACCCGCTACGCGCGTTATTCAGTGTGCACCAAATTTTTTATGTTATTTCTTCATAGACAGAAAAAATTAAATGTATTCTGACATGTTGAAAGCAGGAAATGTACGGTACCAAAAATTCAAGACGAGAACCAGTTGCTCATTTTAATCAGTAAGAAAGGTAGAGAAACAAGGAGCATGTGTTATGCCCAAGTCACACTAGACCACTATTGCACCACGCTCACCGCGATCTAAAAGGTGAGGTAACGGTACGATCAGGATGAAAGTTTGGATTTTCATTGTTTTCATGATGCTACTACATCCTCATTATGCTTCTACAATGATCTCGCTACAGGTCACGTTCTCATCACGCCTTTTGTGCGACTTCAATACGATAATTACGATCTTATTACGCTAATCACGTTTTCATAACGACAATACATGCACGATTTATTCGATTGCAACACGATCTAAACACGCTACTTCTGCGATTACACACTGCTCTTACATCGATCAGTCTACGACCTTTCCACTTTCATACCGTGATCTAACTACGCTCTCGTCAATATCGTCAACATCATATTCCATATAAATACTGTTTATAAATACTGTTCCATTTAATTCCTTCTAATTGTCATTTAAAAAACGTAGAATTCTCGAAAACAACACAGGCATACCACAAAAATATACCAGAACTAGTGGGCGTGATAGTAGGGATACAGGTAGAATCCGAGGAGCCTGTGATACGAATTCTGATCCAGTGGACATGTCGGATCAACCAATCCAACCTAAGTCACAACGTGTTGCTGATCCATCGAGATCAAATGTCGATATTGTATTGAATAATAGAGGAAATGATATAGATGTGTCAAGCATGGTTGTGCTTATCAGACCTTGACCAAATATTTCATGGTTCAGTGGTCAAAGTTAAGTTTTTGATATCTGGTCTTTTTTTCTAACATTATATGCAATATGTTATCTTTATTTGGTGTATGGAAATATTTAATGACGAGCATGTCAGTCTGGCAGGTTTTATTTGGCCTTGACCTTATTTTCACTGTTCATTGCTCAGTTTTCAGTTTTTTAGTTTTGGTCTAATTTTCTTAAAGTATAAGCAATATATTATCTATATTTGCTGTATGGAAGAAATGTAAGCTGTACACTTCTGCCCTTTTTAATGCATTTTTTATTTTTATGTATATTATTTTTTAACTTCTCTGTAACCTTTGTACTTGCATGGTTTTATGAGAATAAACTATCTATCTATCTAGCCTGCCATGGTTCAGATCCTTGACCTTAATTTCATGGTTCATGTGTTTAGTTTACTCGGTTAATTCTGTTTTCTTAGAAACTATTAGCAATAGGTCAATTATACTTAGTGATTTATTGTAAGGGGTACATGTATTTCTTGTTGTGTTTATATGACCTTGACCTAATTTTCTTGGACCATGTTAAGTTTGTGTGATAGTTGTAGTAAAGCTTTATATCTAGGACTATCAACATAGAGGGTGGACAGGACCTTTTTCGGGACGTCGGGATCGGGTATTTTTAAGCTCGAGATTTCGGAATTGACCCTTTCGGGATCCGGGATTTCTTTTTTTCAAATTCCTGGATGTCGGGATTTAATTGTTTTTTAATTCGGGACCTCTGGATTTCATGTTTTTAAGCCCGGGATTTTGGAACCAGGACCCCTCCGACCCCTCTCAACATAATATCAATGATTAGTAAAGAAGGCGGGACATTTCAGCGTGTGCACTCTTGTCGTAATTTGAGAAACTTTAAATAATTTGATTTAAACATTCACCGATATTGCCTCTTTGTTGATACTATTATATTTTTTTGTAGCTCGTCCGCTCCCATTTTATATTCGTTATGTAAACAGAAAGTCACAACTGTTTTGTTTTTTTAAAGGGATCACGAAACTTTAATCTTGTTCCATATCAGGCTGATAATTTTGGGTATAAAATCCATCTTGATCAAAATGAATCTTGCAAGTAGCCCTCGAAGTGGGATATAGAGAGGGGGTGATGTTGAGGTTAAAAAAAGGGGATGTTGGATATATTAGGATTATAAAAATTGGGGTAATGAAATCGTGGGGACAACAAAGGTGGGATCTGGAGAACCAAAAAAAGAGAAATTTAGGAAAAGGCGCACACCGAGTCACTCCGACCTCATTCACGTGAATGAAATAGAATTCCGTCTGTAATGTCGGAATAAGAATTTAGTGTTGTTTACTTTTTTTGGCAGGGGGAGAGCATTATGGGAAGATCTCCCATCTCTGACTCAAAATATGGATAATTTTATGTCAAGGGTTTTATAATACTTCCTGACAGCTTCAGACATAATAAGTGTGTACCTTCTACTTTTTTTAAATAGACAATACCCTTTTCTACAATGAGAATGGATATGGGGAATGTGTCAAAGAGACAACTACCAGACCATGGAACAGACAACAGCAGAAGGTCACCAATAGGTCTTCAATGCAGCGAGAAACTCCCGCACCGTAGGCTTCCTTCAGCTTGCCCCTATACAAATATATATTATATACTAGTTCAGTGATAATGGACGTCATACCAAACAAATTAAACACAAAAACACTAAAATAATACAAGACTAACAAAGGCGAGAGACTCCTGACTTGGGACAGGCGCAAAAATGTGGTGGGGTTAAACCCCCTCCCCCCCTCTATACCTCTGACCAATGTAGAAAAGTAAACTCATAACCATACACACAGTGAAATTCAGTTCAGGTAAAGTCCGAGTCCGATGTCAGAAGAGGTAACAAAAGAAAATAAACAAAATTAAAAACCAATTGTTCAGAGAACAATTGAAGGTCTTTCCACTAGTAAAGATCTATTTTGATATGGAAATATGAAAAATCAGTTTAAAATGTTAGTTCCTATGGCTTTATGATGTATTAATATCAATTTAAAGCAAAGGTCAAAATCTAGAACGTCCTATTAACCTATGACCTTGACCTCAATTTCAAGGTCACAAACCAAGGATCTTAAATCAAAAGACACTAGGTCTTTAATATGTTTGGTTAAAGAGTAATATCACTTTACGGGTAAACCTAAATATCAGATGGGCAAAAACTCCCATTTAATATTTGCGCACCCTTTCAACCAAAATATACAAGTAAGGACATGTCACAAATAACAATTTATGAAAAATTATTTGTCGATATGTCATACGGTATTTGAAAATCAGTGAAAATAAGCAAAAATCAAAATTTAGAACATGACCTTGACCTTTGACCTTGACCTCATTTTCATTTTTTTGGACCAAGGACCTCAAATCTGAAGATCCTAGGTCTCTATCACTTATGGTTTACTAGTTAGAAATGCATATTACTTATATCATTTACATAAGGGGAAATAACTCTCATATGGAGTCTCTGGAAAGCTTCGGTCCTAATGAATTGCCTAATCCTGAAGATGTAACGAGCAATTTGGTAAAATAAATTTGTCGTAATCTTTTACGGTTGCGAAGGAGTAGTGGCCACAAGAAAAACAGTGTTTGGGGAGATAACTCTTACAACGCAAAGTATTTGGTTACGCAGTTGTCAGTTTTAAAAGCGCATACACTTTACGATATCATATTCCAAATATCTAAGCGACATCTTTTGAAACATCAATACTACGCAAGAAAAAAATTAGGCGGAAGAAAAAAAAAAAAAAAAAAAATAATAATAATCAGAACAAATTCAATAGGTCTTTCCACGGAAAGGTGGAAAGACCTAATGACAATAATATATAAATAACAACAGACTACTAGCAGTTACTGACATGCCAGCTCTAGACTTCAATTAAACTGATTGAAAGATTACGTCTTCATTATAGGAATACCAAGCAACTCCTGTTAGGGGTTCGGTAATATTCAATCATAAAATATTTAAGAGAAGAACATAACCCGTGTCATGCCAACAACTTGGTTGGTTGATTAACACATTAGATAGGATCTCTTGTAACAAGCGAAAAAGAAACAAAGGAGATCTTGGACCCCATATTAAACACATGAGACGGAAACATCCATGCAATGCTTGATCAATTTATTGATTGGTTGGTAAGTTGGTTTATTGATTGATTAACTAAACACGTGGGATAGGGTCTCTTGAAACAAGCAAAAAAGAAACAAATGAGATCTTGAACCCCATGTTTAACACATAAGACGGAAACATTCATGCAATGATTGATTAATTCGATTATTGATTGTTGGTTGGTTGAATGATTGATTAAAGACATGGAACCAAGCCGCTATGATCAAGCAAAAACGGAATTGAAAGCCTAGATATTATATCTAACAGGCCTGGGGTAATGGTAATTTGTAATTGTAATTCATTGTAATATTACATTTTTTGGATGTAATGCAAAGTAATTTGTAATGTACATTTTCTGCATTACAATTACATGAAATGTAATGATTACTTTAGTTAAAAATTGATGTAATGCCTCCATTACAGTACATTACTTTTCATTACAAATTGGTAAAATAGATAAAATTGAAGAATATTGTATAATAAAAATAAAATATTAACAAAAACAAAAGAAAGTATGGAATAAAAACATTTCACAGTTAATTACTGTATTAAATAAATTTCATCAATCTTTAAAACACACATTAAGGTAAGAAATATGAAATAGTAAAAAATATCAAGTCTTTGATCTTGGTTTCTGATATTAATTATGTTTAATATGATATGGGAATATGTTGGTGTTTGGTGGTCTATGAAAAATCCTATAAACAAAATTATCAAACAAAACTATATAGATCAATGAAAAAAAATATGAAGATGAAAATCTCAAAATTCTATGCACACCTTACATGTATTTCAATGAAATATTGAATATATCAAACAACATTTTTAAACCAAACTGTGGTTTGGGTCCTGTCTGTTGATATTTCACCTAATTAATATCACAATGTTTTTATTGCAATCAAATCTTCTCAACTTATGTTTGTCCTCACAGAACCCTTAGGCATTTCACAAGATAATCCTTTAATGACACATTTATTATATCCCTTTGAAATCCTTAATGATTATGTGATCAATGTTAGAAACAAAATTATATGATAATTTATTTACTTTTTACCACCACCTAAGAAACTTAAAAGTGACTTTTTCAGTTTCTTGCCTCCTACTACTCAATCAAAGGGTATAGACACAGGTATGGTGCAGTAAATGATGTTGACATCTACTTGTCTGAGCCATGTGAAGAAAGGAGTAGGTCCGGTAAGGCCCATTTTTGGCCCAAAAATATAACAGTTTTACAAAATTGTTACAATGTAAACTCTTAGTTATTTATTGGACAGTTGAATGCTTCTGCTACATAAATATGGGCTGGTTTTGACAATACAATGCACATATATCGGGTTGTAGCACCATTAAGTCATGCTAAATTACTGAAATCTTCAAAATTCTATCATTTTAGTTAAATTTTAGACCGTTTCCGTTTAAAACGAAAGTGGCCGCATTCGTGTTCATCCTTAATATTGCAATGTAAGTTGTATTTTATGATAATACATAACATATATAAAAGTTGTGGATAAACACGGATGCGGCGACTTTCATTTTTGACAAAAACAATCTGAAAAGTGACGTTTTTTGGCATAGTTGAGAGATTTTTCATATTTGAGCTTCAATCGGATCGTTTTTAATGACTTACTTCATCAGTTAAAATCTTTCACATAAAGTAATTGAATCAAGTTAAATAGACACTTAAGTGTTTAAAAAGTGGTCAAAATCTTTCTTCAGATGAAACTGAAATTTGAGGCCAAAATGAGTCCTTACCGGACCTACTCCTTTCAATCAATGCACATGATGCACTGGAATAATGGAAGTCAAATTCAGTGTGCCTTTCTTCTTTGGCTAATACAGCTATCAAGTATTTAGCCATTTCCCACACATAAGCTCCTGTAGAAAGGCTTTTAAGTATTGCCGGAAAGGTGTACAGAACTGATCGCTGTTCTCTTAATGGCATCACATTTAAACCATTTATGATGATAAAGTGCAACGGACATATTAATTAACCAGTATTTGAAGTATATGTCCGTAACACTGTATACATATGTACATATACCTCTGTTTTTGAAATGCTTTTTGTTTTTATATTGAAAAAGTAATGTGTAATGTAATGCATTACACAGGCAAAGTAATTGTAATGTAATGCATTACATGTGAGGAAAAATGTAATTGTAATTGTAATGGAATAATCACAAAGTAATTGTAATGTAAGGCATTACATTGCAATGTAATGGCCCCAGGCTAGATATTATCTAAACACATGGGATTTAGCCTTTGAGATATCCTTAAACAATAAGTAAGGTCAAAGGTCAATGCCAACCCACAAAAGAATATAAACACAAATAAAACTTTTTAAATACTGCCAAAAACGAATAATTTGCCTCTTAGTACATGACATGACGTTTGACCTTGTGACTTTGGTCAAGGTCATTGGTCCACAATATCATTGCAAAAGTCCGTATGGGTCTAGGACCTTTTGTTTAAGAGTTTTGCCTGATAATGTCTTTGTATAAAACATCAATGGGGGTTATGTCCCTTACACAATGGTAAAACTAATACAGTCATTATGTAACATATTGCCCCTTGAAGTGCCAATTAAAGTCAAGACAACATGCACACCTTCAAAAGGTACAAACTGCATGTATAATGAAAACGTCCTAGCATTCGATATATAAGAGGAGTTATCCGGAAACGCTATGCACCTCTTCTGCAAGTAAATACTACAAACAATTTCAAACTATTTCTCAAAAGAGCAAATATTACAAATCAAAACCCTTCCCACAAACACACAGAGGAGATATCTGGAATTATTATATAGTTAGACGAACGGACGGATGGATGACAAAAGGTCAGAGGGGTGGACGGACGGACAGGGGCAAATCAATTTGCCTCCCAACTTTCAGTATAAAAATACCGAACTCCTAGCAAAGTTTAAACAAGAAGATCAATTATATAACGAATGGCAAAATCAAAAGCTCAAACCCAACATACGAATGTAAACAACTGTGATTATTCTCAGTCGGAAACCCGGTTGAAATAGAACAAAAGAATCGAAGCTCTTTGTTAGAGAAGGCGATAAATGTGTACTGTAATGTTTACTGTAGTGACAAAAAATTTAAAAGTTAATAGAAACAAACAAAATTACAATTTTCTTCTCAATACCGAAGTGTTATATTTAAAAAAACACCATTTGCATAAGTTTTCAATTTATCTAGTACATAGTTAAGCAGAACAATTAGATATCAGGTCGACGACATGGGTATCTTTCAAGTTGGATGTAGAAAATGCATATCCTCTGATTTCGTTTAAAAAATTACCACGGACGGAAAACATATCAATCTATTAGTTCAGTAATTTTCGTGTATGCCCTTCTATTATTTGACTCAAGAAAAAAATCCAAAAAATGGGTAACAACAGTATCAAAAAGAGAAAATCGAGTGCACCTTTTTATGTTAGGGCGTGTTTGAGTTGAATATTTTGTCTTGATATTGTACATAGCAAGAATATGTCATACACCGTCTCGCTTCAGATTCTATCATTTTTATATATCAAAGCTACAAGTTGACTTTATAACTTATAAAAATCACTGTACTAAAAGATGAAATATATGGGTCAAGTGAAATATCTATCTAATGAATCACAAAAACAGAGTAGGTGTGTTCGAATAGCTATTATTTTACTAAAAGTACTTGACGACAGTCTTTCAAGTTGGATGATGAAAATGCATATCTTCGAAAAATTATAATTTTTTGTGTGTGATAACTAGGGTTTATAGTCTTCAACCACTAAAAAAATCTAGTCTGCCCTTCCACGAAATATTTAATTCGAATTTTTTTAAATGTTTATCAATTTTCGAAAATTCCACCTGACAACCGATCAGAAAATATTTTTAAGTTGAATCAATGCAGACAAGATCATTAACTGATGCTCATTAGCGAGTTGATACATTTCTCTTATAAATGCAACTGACATATAAGGATCGTACTGGTGCAATGTGGATAAATTTATCGGTTCCCAAGAGCAAAATTGGTAGCGCGTCATCCCTACAATGGCTTCCATTTCTACGATTGTGAAAATAAACTGGCGTAATGGGGAGATAATTCTGACGAAGTAGGTTCCTGACTGTTCTGACTTAGAACTGGCACAGTATTCACAAGGTATTGTTTTGACCTGTTTTACCTAAACGGTTTGTGCAATAATCCCAAAATCAACATAAAATCTTCCTTTTGTGGTATTGAATTCGAAACCTTATGGCACAATTGTATGTAGATAAATACACTTATAGTCAAATTAATGTTTAGTAATCCAATATCTTTGGACAACGCTGACGCTGATGATGATATATCATTATACAGCCTATACAGCCTGAATTTTGCAGTTGAATAAAAAGATCTCTTCACACACTTTTATAGTCCGCCTCATTGAAATACAAAGAAGAATACACTCATATGGCCAGGAAGATATAGATAACATCTTTAACTCTATTTGGTAGCAGGGTCAACGTCTAGTTTTATTAAAAGACATCCATTCTAGCACTCCGTTATTGTACAAAATTTTGTTTTCACTCTATACATGATATCATTTGATATGCACTTTAAAGTGATAAAATACACCAAACTACCGAAAACAAGAACATGTATACTATCTATAAATGAACCTAGAACCAAAATTTATAAATATGTACTTAAACCACAAAATGTCTTTGTCCGTCTCTTTTCGAGCATTTCATTTTGTAGTTCCAACTGGGTTTTTTTTCTCAAGAATTAACACTGCTACCAGTTTTTTGCATTATATTTATAGTAAACTATTGGGGGCAACTCTTTCTAATACCTTCTACTCGTTTATCTTGATATTTCTACAAATCATATTATAATCAGAGACATATCATTTTAGCAATGTACACCTGCAAGGACAAATCTGAACTTGTTCTTTCAGATTTCTACGTTATCAATTAGAAGTTACAAAACAAGCATCTGCAGGAATAACAGTTACTTGAAATATTGCTGTGCAATCCCACATATGTATATACTGCCTTGATGAAGCAATTTATTTTCTAGATAACAATATTGCCAGTTTTGACATTTTCATTAATCTATAAAAAAAAAAAAAAAAAAAACGTTTCAACTACATGTAGTGTACGTTCCTGTGAAACATATGATCTGAACGACTCTCACTCTTACAAACCAAGATTCTATCAATTATTAATCTACAATAATAAATCTGACCCCACTGTGTTAACCTTTTGTCTTTCAAAGCTATCAGCATTACCTCTCTAGTGTCCTCTGTCATCTAAATATATTAAGGTAGCCTTCATTTTTGCCCTATAGCATCCCAAACTTCTAACCTGACATTTTATGTTTATAACCTTTTGCATAACAAATTATCAACATGAGCTCCCTTCATAAACTTAAGCTTAGCAATCAACAATGAAAAGACGAAAATCACGTTGCAACAAAACAAATTTATCAGCAATAAAAAGATGGGGCATTACATTTCTAGGAATCTATTTAATCTGATCTCTTAAGATTTAGGTTGACGTAGTCCTTATCCATTCAAATTATTTACCTCTTATATTCCAAGGCACAGTATCCTTCTGAGAAGTCTTCAATGTTTCCAATTCGTTTGAAACTTTTTTGTGGTTGTCCTGTAATATCTCGTGGGATTTTTTTACTTCTGCATGGTCTTCCTGTAATAATTTATGGGATTTCTTTACTTCGGCATGTTGTTCTTGTAGTAATTCATGTGATTTTATCATTTCAGTATGTGACAGCTTCAGATTTTTCAATGATTCTTTTAGTTCCCGGATTTCATTAATGGAATATTTGATGTCCATCATTATTTCTTGGTTGGTTTGATCTAGGGGTTTGATTTTCAGATGATCACACTCCTGCTTCATTTTCCGCCCACCCAATCTAACTAAGGCCTGTAAAATATACAATATTTACTTTGCAGTTATTTTAAGAGTCATTTCCCTTTTGTGATTCTCGATTGATTACTTGAATGAAATATCAGCTTTACAAAGAAAGTCTGTAAAACTATTGCAATAATTTGCCTCAATAAGCTATGGCTAACAGCTAACACGACTCTGGTAGGCTGGACATTTGTAGCTTTTAGCCAGTCTTTGCAAGGCTTTTCTGAGCTAAAAGCCCGAAGCTGAATTTTAAGCAAATTTTATAGATTATATTGGCCTTTGGAGATGATTTTTATCAGACACGGCATCAATTGTACAAGCCTGGGCTGGTGGGCCTGTTGTCGAGAGATTGCTTTGTAAAGTACATGGATATTTTTTTTTATCCTTAAACAGAAGGAAACCACATACTGAAATACCTACATGGCATAGTTAAAAGTGTTTGTTACTTTGACACAAAAAAATATGAAATTTAGAAATTCGATATCTTAATAATTGCAAAATCTACTCTAACCAAAATGAAATTTGATACCAACAGAAATAAATGAATTATATTTTAATTCAAATACCACACTGTTTAATCACTTGTTCATTTTATATCCAGGGCTTATGTGGCCGAGTTAAGCACCAATCATTATAGATTAAGATTATGAGACAATGTTGACTGCTATACCCTTAATTCTAACATTTATACCTATTAAAAAAAAATTCCCCGTTTGTTTTGATCACACATTTTTGTCAATAGAATTTAATTTGTCTGCTTCAATTATACAAGTAAACGGTTGAGATAGCTATGAAACCAGGTTTATTCCACCATCAGAAAATTACTGTACCAAGTCAGGGATATGACAGTTGGTTTCCATTCGTGTGATATGTTCGAGCTTTTGATTTTGCCATTTATTGGGGGACTTTCGGTTATGAACTTCACTCGGAGTTCCGTAATTTTTGTCGGTTTTTTTCCCCAATTCTCGTGTAACAATCGTTTTGAAAAAGGACCAAAACTTCAATTTACTCTTAAATGGCTAGTAAAGGTACCAGCTTACAAAGTAGCACACAATGTAGTGTTGGTGAGACATTGATACTACACGGAAGTTCTAACGAATGAAATATTGATTATTATACATTTAAGTGTAATTTGTGTTCCATAGAGTGTCAAATGGTTAACACGCATGTCATTATCTGACTTCAGCTGAAGGCCTCCTTTGCAATTTTGAAGGTCCAATATACTGGAATATGAAGAAATAATTGAAGCTATATGTCTTAAAAAGAAAATACAGTGTTGTTTTGGCAAATTGATTTTGTCATGTTTTGTGTACTCTTATTATAACATATTGAAACCCATTAATATCAGCTTTGTTCCTGTATTTTGTAAAGAATAAAATTAAGAATGGAAATGGGGAATGTGTCAAAAAGAAAACAACCCGACCATAGAAAAAAACAACAGCAGAAGGTCACCAACAGGTCTTCAATGTAGCGAGAAATTCCCACACCGCAGGCGTCCTTCAGCTGGCCCCTAAACAAATATATACTAGTTCAGTGATAATGAACGCCATACTAATTTCCAAATTGTACACAAGAAACTAAAATTTAAATAACACAACACTAACAAAGGCCAGAGGCTCCTGACTTGGGACAGGCGTAAAAAAATGCGTCGGGGTTAAACACGTTTGTGAGATCTCAATTCTCCCCCTATACCTCTAGCCAATGTAGAAAAGTAAACGCATAACAATACGCAAATTTAAATTCAGTCCAAGAGAAGTCCGAGTCTGATGTCAGAAGATGTAACCAAAGAAAATAAACAAAATGACAATAATACACAAATAACAACAGACTACTAGCAGTTAACTGACATGCCAGCTCCAGACTTTAATTAAACTGACTGAAAGATTATGATTTCATCATATGAATATCAGGCACAATCCTTCCCGTTAGGGGTTTATTATCATACCATCATAACATATATGAAAAGAACATAACCCGTGTCATGCCAACAACTGGTTATTAAATAAATGTGTTTAGTTTAGATGCAAAGACCCTATAATAGAATCAATATTAACGCCAAAATATGCAATCTTTAATGACCTGACAACAGTATCGTAACTATATCCCTTCTTAATAAGTCTATTCAAAGGTTTTGTAAGTTTTTGAGGTGAATACTGACACCTTTGTGCTTTATAAAGAATATTTCCATAAAAAATCGATGTGAAATACCTGAACGTATAAGAAGTCTGCATGTTGAGCTATATTTACGAATGATGTCCTTATACCGATGATAAAATTTAGTAAATGTTTTGACTAGTTTGTGATATAGAAATCCCTGGTGTAATAATTTTTCAGTAATACAAAAATTTCTCTCGTTAAAATCTAAAACATTGTTTCTAAAACCACAGTTAATGACAAAAGGCTTGTAGATATGCAATAGTAAATGTATTAATTCAAACTCTCTAACGCTTAATGGAATAACCGTTTCACAAATGTGTCGGATATGTTCTTTACGTCGTAACTACAATCTACTTCCCTTTCATGAATGTGACCTACCGAATTAGACTATTTACCGGATTTGTAATCACATAAGCAACACGACGGGTGCAACGTGTGGAGCAGGATCTGCTTACCCTTCCGAACTACCTGAGATCACCCCTAGTTTTTGGTGGGGTTCGTGTTGTTTATTCTTTAGTTTTCTATGTTGTGTCATGTGTACTATTGTTTTTCTGTTTGTCTTTTTCATTTTTAGCCATGGTGTTGTCAGTTTGTTTTAGATTTATGAGTTTGACTGTCCCTTTGGTATCTTTCGTCCCTCTTTTAAATCAGCAATTATTACACTAAAAAAGATAGTGACATAACTTGAGAACTATGAAGTTAACACTTCATACACGTGAGTCAGTTTCAAAACATTTGATTGGTGCAAAATGAAGTTATAGTGTGGAAACGCATATTCAGCAAATCTAATTGAGGAAAATGTAAGGTAGAGTGCAATGTTCGAGGTTATTAAGAAGCATAACTCTTGAACAGTAATGACTCACTGCCCAAATGCCAACTCTGTCGGCGAGTTTGATTCATATGAATGTTGTAAAATGTATATGATGCAAACTAAAGTCAGATTGACAAAAAAATGAAGATTGCAATTTTCAAAGGTATAAAGGGGTATAAATCTAGAACGGTAAGATGTTTCGCTGCCAAAATTCGTACTCTACTAGTTTTTATTCTGAGCATTATGTATGAGTTTTAATATTAAGACGAGTGATATTTAAGTTATAATGCGGAAACGAAAATGGGACAGAAGAAAAGACGAACGGTCCAGGGTAACATTTGATGCCCTCTTCACTTAGAGACTTAAGAAAGTGCACTATAGCATTATATGTTTAAGATCACGACAAGGTCTTGATAATTTACTTAAAGAATCCTAAGTAAGGAAACTAATAAAACCTTGTGCCGCATTATTAATATATTTATTCGTTGATTAAAAACATATGTAAATTATTTTTTTGTCCTGTATAATACTGGTTGTTTGTGGGTATAATTCGTCAACAAAGTGGTTCTAATAGTCGCACTTTTATTTTGCTTTTCAATATTGACATTGTTTTCCTTTTTTTAATAACTGAAGTTATCACATTTGTAACCCATTTTTAGTAGTAGTTGACGTTTCACTTCAAGGCTTTCAACATAGGTTGAAAATGACATGTAGAAATGTGACACAGCATATACCTGGTGTGTGTGAAGTATTAATGTAAAATATTAAGAAAGCTGTAAAAATTGAAATAAAGATATATGGATTTTCAATAGGTGGTCTGATAATTTTAAGTTAAAATTGCAATGAAACGGAAGAAAAAAATAAAATAATCATTATATTTATGAATTGATCATCTGAAAAGCAGGTAGTCACGTTTTAAATTTTTTTAGGGCTTTCCCCACTAATATTGCAATATCCATTGATATAGAAAAAAAGCCGAAAATTGTGATCGATACTCTGTAAGTTGTTTCTGTGATTTTAAACAGTTAAACATAGGTTGGTTAATATCCAAACATGTTTGTAGAAAGCCAGGAATGTGACAGTTGCTATCCATTTGTTTAATTGATTCTGTACTTAAATTCTAAGGCTTTTCTACCTCAGGCATGGATTTCCTTAGCTGTATTTGGCGAAACTCTAAAAATTTTATCGCCAATGCTCTTCAACTTCAGACTTATTTGGCCTTTTTAACTTTTTTTGGATTCGAGTGTCACTGATGAGTCTTATGTAGACGAAACGCGCGTTTGGCATATCGTCGCTGGGCTTCTAAAATGTTGTAAATTACAAATTTTTCAATAAAAAAACATCTCACAAACAGGCTTTCAAAATTTTGGTAAAATGCATGCTTCCAAAATGTCGTATGTGAACTTGAACATTTTTGTAAATAGCAGTGAAATAAAAACTTTGACATTTCTGGATTATCCAAAAACTTAAACTATTTTCACAGAAATAAAGAAATGTACAATTATTTTTCCCAAAGCCATTCTACAACGATTTTCAAGTTTTCATACAACATTTTGGAAGCAAACTTTACAAACAAATGACATTGGCAATTTTGTAATATGTCTTATTTCACACATTTTGATTAATCTAACTGTATGCTATTTTGGTATACCAAAGATTTCCTCCCGCCTCGACCATTGATGTCAAGAAGTATTTTTAGCCAAAAAAGTCATATACGACATTTTAGAAGCCCAGCGACGATATATACAAAATTTTGTCCTGATATCTATGATGAGTTTATTTACAACCACTGGGTCGATGCCACTGCTTTTGGAGATTTATTTCCCCAAAGTATCACCAGCCCAGTAGTCAGCACTTTTTGTGCTGACATGAATTTGAATTTTTGAAATTCTAAGGCTTTTCTACCTCAGACATGGATTACCTTAGCTGTATTTGGCAAATTTTTAGGAATTTTGATCGTCAATGCTCTTCAACTTCGGACTTATTTGGCCTTTTTAACTTTTTTTTGGATTCGAGCGTCACTGATGAGTCTTATGTAGACGAAACGCGCGTTTGGCGTATATTCAAAATTTTGTTTTGATATCTATGATGAGTTTATATACATCCTGTCATTCTGTTATTGTTCTATCATAATTATTGTCTTCTTGTCTTTCTTTTTTGCTTATGTGCTTTGTCTATATAGCTTTTGTGAGTCTTTGATACATATGACGTAGCTCTGGACTTATACGTCAATTGATTGTGTTTTTGTGCTTTGGTAAATTTTTCATATTTTCTGAAATTTTTATCAGTAACTAATTTAAAGTAGTACTAAATATTTAAAATATTATGGGATAGTTTTTACTACTACTCTGAAGAAGAAACTGAAGTTTGTTTCTGAATTTGCATAAAAATACCTCACTTTTAACCAGTCAAACCTTTTATTAATTAAAAGAAAAAAGGATGTTGAATAGATTATTTTGATATGTGGAAATAGCTAAGGAAAAAAATATATTAATTAAATGTAAGCTAATATGTTCAAATTTTCATATTGAAAAAGAGGGGTTGAACAGTTTTCAGCATGCTACTAATCATTGAAACGACTTTTTAGAAAAAATTGACCATACGAAATACTTACGACAGGGCAGAAAATAATGAAGATATGTTTGTCTGTAAGGATTTACTTATAGGTTAGGTTTTTGAATAAATGTCAAATGTTCGGACTCCTTGATGTTTTTCTATACAATACAATGTAAAATGTTTTGCCCCATAAGACCTATTTATCTTTTAACATAAGACTTTTAAATAGCTCATAAAAGTTCATGTGATAAAATTTTAGCAGATTCTTGATTTTATTACTTTTGATTTGAGACCCAAATAATATTAATGCAATTATAAGGTAAAAGTCAGAGTCAGCCTTTATCCGCCATATCTTATAAATCAAATATCTCGAAAAAGAAGCTCCATGACCTATCAATATTTTAGCTTATTTGATCCTTAACTAATACTCTTCCAGCTTAGAGTATCAATTTTGAATTTACCTTAGATCACCTAAGTTCCTTAAGTTAAAATCAATTCTAGTTGTGTGTAATTTGGGGAGAATTAAACTCGAAATATAGACGACTTTTTACACTTCTGTCACCGCACCAAAAAGATTTAAAATTAGTGGTCTGACACTTTTACATTTAACCAATAAACCTTATATGTTAGGTCAAGCTAATTAAAAAGCTACCAGTCTAACATGTACAACTTAGAAATACAATCATTTTTTATACAATAGTTGGCCAATTGCTTTTAGTATATGAAATAAGAGCCTTAGCCAACAAATCTTTAAATTTGATCCCTTATTATACGAGGCCGAAAGCAGGTGAGGGACATGTAGATCTTTGAAGGATTCAATATATCAAATATAGTTTTCTTTATAATTTATAATAATATAGGAATTTAGAAGACCTTTACCAGTTTTGTATCGTTATGCATTGCATTCTGCGACTTTCATAGCAGGCGAAACAATAAAAAATTATTTATCATATATGGTTTAAGGTCATCAATTTTGATGTTGGTTTCTTGTAATTTTGTTAAATTTCTTCCACCACGTGACTTAAAATCAGTCAAAAAGAAAATGAATGTGCATACTTACACTAGTTATGTCAGTCCATGCCCTGTTGAGGAAAGTAGTCTCTATTTTGCCTTCATCCCGATGAGCCAGATAATTTCTGTAGTATTTTATCCTGGCTAAATCTGCAGCTGGTGTTGTTTCAATCGCAGAAGGTAAACTGTCAAATCCAGCTAGGGGAGGGGTCATTTGAGTCAAGTTCCTCAGTAATGTTATCATCAAAGTCAAATCAAAAGTTTTCGAATCTGGAAAATCTGAAAAAAAGATAATAAAAGTAACTAAAGACACTGTATTATGTGTGAGCAAAGCTCCTTGCAATATCCATGCTTTGACAAGGTAAAGGTTAGGGAAAAGTTTCAAAAGCCTTAATGCGGGTTTTGGGGGGAAGTTGCAGATGTAAAATGTAGAATCATGGGTTATACTTATAAACGTCTTTTATATTTACTTGAAGATGTAAGTTATTGGTCAGTAATGTTGACTAGACTATTCAGAAACATACAAAAATTGAAGGTGCAATTGTTTTACATCTTTTACAAAAGCATTTAATCGTAAGAATGGTATTTTATACTTCAAGATTTGAAACATTTCGGTTTAAATAAACAATTCAATAAAATGATTTGAAACTATTGACACAGATGGATTTATTGATTGGTGTTTAACGCCAATTTCAACACTACTTTGCTATTTTGTGGTGGCTGTGTTTATTGCTTGAGGTAGCCTTAGTTATCGGAGAGCAGCAGCGACCATCGTTTAGAGAACTGATAATACTGGTCAATTAAAATTAGGGTCAAGTGCACCTGTACCGTGCAGGACTCGCACTCACAGTATTATTGCTAGTGATATAGTAGTTCGACTACTTAGACCACTCGGCCATCGTGGCATCTATTTGAACAGACTTTATTGTTTGTTTTAGCTAATTATATTATAGCTCTCTAAATGTGAAATAACAAAGAATAAGAAAAGAATCACTGCTTAACTAAAGAAAAAGTCACAGAACTATGTAAAATATATTGTTCGCATACAGATTAATTGATAAATAGAAAAAGATGAAGGAAAATAGATCGGGAATAAAATCATGTATAATATTAAATTGTTGAAATTGATTTGGGAGATGGGGGCCTATTTCAGCTTTTAAGGATTTGATGAAAACAAAGTTTATATCTGAACCCTTAGGACCTGATTTTTGACCAATATAAAAACGGGCCAAAAATGAAAATTCTAAATGCACTTAAATACTGCATATAAAAAAGACCCAAGAATTCAGACTTTGATTTAAAACCCGATTGAAATTTGTAAAGATATTAGCAGTTTATGCAAAGTGTAGGAAATATATTTTTTTCGGCCCTTTTCCATAATGGTTAGAGCTTTAACTTCAACCTTTCTTAATTGTTTTGGAACCTTAAGTACAATATCATAGAGATCCACAGACTTATACTAAAGTTGGTGTTCGGAAACAAGAAAAAAATTCTTTTTTTTTTTGGCCCTGTTCGCCCGGTTTTCTTCCTTGAACATTTAATGAATGGCTATTATTTATTTTGAATTTATTGAACCATAAAATTAATTTTTGACTCTTCACATTGAATAATCCGCGAAGCGGATTATGTAAAATGTGAAGTCAAAAATTAATTTTATGGGTCAATAAATTCAAAATAAATTATTGCCATTCATTATAAATAAATTTCTATCAAAAATAAGACTCAAAGAACTTTTTATATTATTTATATTAACAATAACAACGTACACACATGTTGGTGTATGAATACACAACGTCAGAGTGGGCGTGTCGCCATAAAAATTGACAACATTGAAAATAAAACTAATACTTTTAACCAATCAGAAGATAGTAAATACACCAAACTTATTTATTGACAAATGAACAATAATTATGAGGTCAAGGTCAGATGATAGCTGGCAGACAGACACATACGCCTTGCAATCATTAAATACAACATTTATATACAGAGCCAAAAAAGTTTAGCAACACTTTTTTTTTTGTGTAGTTTCTGGAAAAAAATTAATTAAACATCATTGATATAATCCGTAGTTTTACTTGTAATTAGGAACAGTCGTACTTTTTTCCTGGTGATTGATTTCGCGCCATTTCAGCTTTGCACGTGTAATTCATATTTTACCTTCTGTACCTATACTTTTAAAACGATATTAAACATTTCTTTTCACTAACGGTCAGAAACACACCATTGGTAAGAAAAACACATACACCTTTGAAAAAATCGCATGGGACGTTAACCAGGCCTCCAGGAAAATGACCGTCAGAAAGCTCTTGGAATGATTGATGCCGGAATGAGTGTTGCTGACATCGTGGCTCGATTTATTGTTCATAAGGCAACAGTTTAGAGAATAACAAACAGATATCGACAAATTGCAACTGCACAGGATAGGTCGATATCTCTTAGACCAAAAACAACTATCGTCAAGGGAGGAGCGCTACCTTCGCTTTACGGTCAACACGTGACAAGTTATTTCCGGCCACAAAAGTGTTGCATTGACTAAGGGCAGCTGCTGGTGTGCCTGCCTATCTTCATTTGTGCACTGAGGGCATGGCTGAGAAATTGATTTTGAATAACACTATACTCATTTCCACATTTTGACCCTCCCGCGCCCCATACAAAGAAAATCCTAATGAATGTGAGTGATAAACATTCTTGTTGCTTCTCATATCATGAATATGGCATTATTCCATTTTGTTATTAGCAAAGTTATATGTTTTTATGAATTTGTAATAAAATAAAATCTCACACTTTTGTTGCTAAATTTTTTGGCTCAGTATAGTTGACCTTTTGCTTTTAGTACTTGAAAAACAGAAATAAATACAAAAACTTATTATGGAACCATGAGTCATGAAGATGAGATCAAGGTCAGAAGAAACCTGCCAGACCAACATAATCCCCTAAAACAATAATTCCATAATGAACAAATATTTGACCTCTTTCTTATAGTATTTGAGAAACGGACCTAACCAGGTTATTTATCCCTTGATCACTTATTGTTGAAATGAGGTCCATGTCAGATGAGCCCTTTCTGATGGATATGGAGAAGTTGTAAGAAAGACTTACACCAAATATAGTTATCTTATTAATTACAATAAGCGAGAAAAAATGCAAATATCAAAATTTCTAATCAGCCCATTATTCCTTTGGTTATCAGTGGAGTGTAACAAGAAATATCGAGAAAAGATTGAAATCTTGATGGTTTTCGAAACAAGCACGATTTGAAGAATAGACATATAATGTTGTTAAAATATTGTTTACTCGTAGAAGTAAATTTGAAAAATTATAATTTTCTGTTCAAAATAACAATCTCCTGATAAGCAAATTTATTTTTCCAACACTTTTAAAAATTCTTAACTTTTTTGGGGGCAAACAAATGCCTACAATTTTTTCCTCTGGTGCGCTTATATTTTATAGTTCAACTATTTTAATTAAGAATTATAAACAGACATCTACTGTGCACTAGTGTAGAGGATCTGCACAAGTCCTTGAATAATTGCTCGTCGGAGAGAAGATGACAAACCATAATCATACCAAAAATTAATGCACAATGAACTTGGCAATGAAGGAGGTTGAAACTGAATTCAAGATATTTCAAAATTTATTAAGGGGAATCATTACCTTTTGGCTAAAATGGTTGTCATTACACCACAAATGTAACTCGGAGTACAGAAAAACTTTTACACATGGACATGTTTAAAGAGATGGCTGGAACTAAATAATTAAATCTTAAATGCATTTTCTGTTTCAGAAAACATTTAAATTTTAATTTTTCTGCATTCCTGCAGATTGTGCTAAAATATTTTTAGCTGGGAAAGGTTTTTTTTTAAAGCTAAATATAATAATATTATTTTGTTTTATCTTCTGCAGACTAGTATAAAATGCACATCAAATATCAGGTAAGTTTTTAATTTCCCCCAGGTCTGGCAATACCTTAAAACTTTCCTAGATGCATCAGTGTGTCTGTACTCATAGTAGATTGTGGGATGTAAAAACGGTCACATTTTTTAAAATTCCTTTTAATGAAGCTTTTAAACCATGTTAACATCTGGATTGATTTTTTTAAAGGTGCTGTAGTCTTCGGTTATTTTTTATATTAATATTGATAATTTTAACACACGTTTAAGTAATATTTTTTAACTCTTTCAGTTAAAACAAGAAAATAACTTCTTCGAAGTCATTATATAAATTAAAATTAAATGTTGGGGCGTCCCTTCTCCCTAAAAGAATGGTTACCTCTGTTTCATTTTTGGGTTTTCCTCGGAGTGCAGTATTTTTGTGATTTCATGTTTTTCATAGTTTTGATACTAGAACTATAATTGTATCATATGGTATGCACTAGAATATCTTCGAAACAGAAGGTTTGTATGTATATATTTCGCAAATCTCAGAAGCGGTTAAAAAAATCTGCACTTACCAGGACATCTTGGAAATAGAAGGATCCACTGTGATTGGTCGATTCTATGTTTCTTTTTCAAGTCAAGCAATTTGTTATACTCTTTTTTTATTGACGCATCTAAACATGGTGGAGCAAATTCAATATCAAAGAAAGTTCTAGCTGCACGAGGAGATATTCCTGTTAATAACAAGCTCATTCGAACATAGTTTTCTTCCTCTACAGAAAGAGAGGCCATAGTAAGATTTTTTTTTCCTTTGCTAATTAAAGACAGATTATAAAGTCTTTTTTTATTATTCCTTTGCTTATTCAAGACAGACGGTAAAGTCTTCTTTATTCCTTTGCAAATTATAGATGGAGAGTAAAGTCTTCTTTATTCATTTCCTTAGTATACACATATAGTAATGTCTTCTTAAATCCCTATATACACATGTAGTAAATTTATAGTCTTTTTTCCTCTTTTGCGAACTGATCATAAAGCCATACAGTAAATTCTTCTAGATTTCTTTGCTTATGAAAGCAGATAGTTAATTCTTCTTTATTTCTTTGATAATTACAGACAAACAGTATTATAAAAAAAAATATGCCTTCTTTATTCTTTTGATAATTATAGACGAACTGCAAAGACCTTTTATATTCCTATGCTTATAATAGTCAGATATTCTCTTTCTTTGCTTGCAAATTATATACGGATAGCAAAGTGTCCTCTATAACTTAGCTAATTATAAGCATAATACGAATCGCTTCTTTATTTCTTTTCTAAATCTAGACAGAATGTAACTTTTTCAAGTTGGCATATATCTTGGTTCTTTTCTCTCTCATGACGAACACCACAATGAAATCTGGAATATTTACTGCAAAGGACATAAATGAATTTAAATGTTTGAACAGGTGATTTGAATACTTGTTGGTGCATTTCTTGTGCATATTTTGTTATCTCTCTTTTGAGCATTTTGTATATAACAAATGCACAAAAAACCAACATCACATTACAATTATTTGACCAATGTCATTTCAAGGGCTATAACAATGAATATTTATTCATATTTATATTTGACACATCAAAACGATAAACAAAACATCAAGGTCTGTAAAGGAGTGGTTGCTAAATATAATTATATAAGATAGATGGCATGACAGCAAGAAATGTGTGTTAGGTTTACAATACAAATGTTTTGTGTATTTTGTATAACTACAAACTGCTCAGAGTCTAAAAAGACCATATTTTGTGCTCGACCAATAAAATCGAATACAGATTTTACTCGACATTGTCTCGACAGTATTTAACTGTACTCAATGTTGTTCTTTACTTTACTTAATAAGTCTGATTCAGTACTTGATGGTCTCGGTGAAGTCTAAAATGATCTCGACCAAGGCTCGACCAGTCTTGACCTGTATCGACAAGTTTCGACTCAGTTTCGACCAGTCTTGGCCAGTGTCGACCTGTCTTAACCACATCTTGTCCTTCAAATGTATTCCTATTATTTAGCTATCTTTATTACATATTTATTTATCTTACAAAATACCAGGTTGATTTGTATTTATGTGTACTGCTGTCAAATTTTGAGGACTGAGTTAAAAGGTATAAAAAAAAAGCTATACTTTTCAGTTTTGACTAAATTCAATAAGAAACCCATAATTTAAATATTTATATATGACAGCAATAAACCGAATTATTAAATAACTTAGTATTTTGTAAGATAAATATATAGAGGATAGAGCTGAACATTTTGATGAAAATCCAAGTTGCTTTGAAATAGTTATACAAACAATTTAAAATGGCTATCTGAATTAAGAGCGAACTAAAAATTCTAGTTTGATGAAATTTCCAAGTGGATTTGAAAAAGTTATGAAAATAATAAAAGTGTACTATCTGAATTTAGTTTGAACTGCAAATTCTAGCTTTTTTTTACCTAAATTAATTTAAGCCTTGAATTTAACAGCAACAAACCAAATTGCTAAATAGGCTGGAATTTTGTAAGATCTATCTTTTTTAATTTAATTAGATGGGCTGATTCAGACCAGTCAAGACTACATTTGAAAGCCAAGACTAGTCGAGACAGGTTGAGAAACATTCCAGCAGCACCTGCATACGGGGTATATATCTCCCAATTGTTACGATATTCCCATGCTTGCATTTCTTATCATGATTTTCTTGATAGGGGTTGCTGCTAACAAGGAAGGTATTAAACCAAGGGTTCCAAATGGTGAAGTTGAAAGCATCCTTTCGTAAATTTTACGGACGCCATCACGAGTTGGTTGACCGTTATGGAATAACCGTTTCACAGATGATATCGGATATGTTCCTTACTTCGTAACTACAATATCCTTTCCTTTCACGAATGTAACTTACCGAATTCAACTATTTACCGGATTTGATATAACATGAGAAACACAAGTGGAGCAGGATCTGCTTACCCTTCTGGAGGACATGAGATCACCCCTAGTTTTTATAGTGGGGTTCGTGTTGCTAATTCTTTAGTTTTATATGTTGTGTCATGTGTACTATTGTTTGCCTGTTTGTCTTTTTTTAGCCATGTCGTTGTCAGTTTATTTTCGATTGATGAGTTTGAATCTCCCTCTTGTGTCTTTTGTTCGTCTTTTGAGATAGATCGAGACTGAGTCGAGATTGTTCAAGACAGTTCGAGACCGGTCGCGCATTGGTTGAGAACATTTCAGACTTCATCGAGATCATAAAGTACTGAATCAGACTTATAAAGTCAAGTCGGGACTTAAGTCGAGTACAGTTAAGTACAGTTAAGTATTGTCGAGATAATGTTGAGACTAATCGAGTAAAATCTGTGCTCGATTTGACAGTCGAGCACAAAATATGGTCTTTCAGACTCTGAGCAGTTTGTAGTCTATATGTTCCAGACCATATGAGTATTTGGACCGTACGCGTACGGTCCGGACCGTATACGTATACTCGTACGGTCCGACCATACGCGTACGGTCGGACCGTATGAGTATACGACCATACGAGCTGACCATACATGTTATTGGATCATATGGGTTAAATTTAAACAAACATTAATCACAATCTTTATTTTTAGTTTTATAAATTGTTATCATTACAATTAGATGGATAAAATGAACAAATGAACAAGTGAAATTAAATATTTGTTTAATTGTACATCTGAATCCTATTTTTGTACTCTCGGCCGCCCAAGGTGACACTTGATTGCTACCACAAGTAATGTAATATGTTTTACATTTACATGTTTGCAGTTCATTCATGTTCCTTTGCATTTGCATTTTTTTGTAAAGTTTCTAATATTCTTAAACAATTGTCCTCCCACATTATGTTTCCTTCCGATATCGTCAATTTCAATGATCATAATTCAATTAATGTATTACTGATCGACATGCTAAAACAAGATGTTAACAGATTTAATTAGCGTGAATTTTTTAAATAGTTAAAAAATAAAGTTTTTATTTCAATTTCAATCGAACTTTTCCATATTAATTTGAGAGTTAAGTTATGTTGATCTGTTACATGCATTTGTAACTTATAAACTTGAGCAACTTCTGAATGATATTGATCAGACCGTACGTGTACGGTCCGATCGTATGAGTATTTTGAAAAAGTACGCATACGGTCCAGACCGTACGCGTACGGTCCAAATACTCATACGGTCTGGAACATATATTCACTTTTTCAAAAGAAAATCCAAAAACACACTAAAAATATTTGAAAATTGTCATTTGAACAGTTGAGTATTAGTTTTAAGTTTATCCATTATTTGAAATTGACCGATTTTTTTTTTTTTTTTTTTTTTGCAGTTAACATAATTTCATTGATAGAAATTATATTAACGTTTTAGTTTGTTTTAATGTACACAATTCTTTCATAATTTGCATATCTGCTTATACATGTTATACGTGATTAACATAAATATATTAGAATATATTATGCGTTAAATGTAGGAGTCCACAGTAGTTGGTCTCGTTAGCAATCATAAATCATTTGCTTATATATACTGTAAAAAGACTTTAAAATGTAATATATATACTCCCAGCTATCAGAAATAAGATCTATTACATTTTTATTTTAATCCAGATTGATAATTCATCATGTATGCAATGAAACAAAACAATTAGTACAGGGTTTTACAGACAACTTTGGATTAAGGTTTATTATGACCCATTAACATGTAGATTTTCACCCATTTTGTTATGTTCTCTCCGCAAAATTACATTCCATTGATATATTTGACATTCCAAAACAATTAACCATATAAGCGGTTACGCCGGCATGTCTGTGTATTGTTAAAACCTGTTTTCATCTACTTTGCTATAGATAACCATGATGAATACCCAGTGTTTTTATGTTATCTGTTGTCCATTTAATCTTTTTTTTAAAGTAGGTCGTCTGCGTTTATTTGCGACAATATTTTTTCCCTTAGTCTTTTCGTAATTAATTTTAGAACCCGAGGACTTTTAATAATTTAATAGATTTTTTAAAAGAAATTTCAATTTGATTAAATAATTGTGTGTCGTCTGCAAACAAATTAAAGTAGCTCCCCATTTTCTTCCCAATGCAATATACTGCCTTGAATGTCTTTTCTGCCCTTATTGCAAAGGTCAACGGCTCTGTCTGTAATATATTGTATATTTTTATATATATGTAGGACTCTGAACCGCGATGGTACATCGAACCGCGATGGTCACGCTGAGATGCGATGGTTTGACGCTGAAGTGCGTTTTTGATCACGCCGAAGTGCGATGGTGTCATTGTGACGCTATCTTGTTGATAGCTACGCCGAATTGCGATGGTGGTAACGCTGAAGGGCGATGGTCTACACAAACCTCATTTGCTAAGCTTTTCTTGTTGATGTATAAGTCAATGTAAAAAAGAGACTGAAATGGGGAATGTGTCAAAGAGACAACAACTCGCCAAAAGAGTAAAAAAACAACCAAAGGCCACCAAAGGGTGGGTCTTCAACACAGCGTAAAAAAGTCCTCACCTGTAGACGTACTTCAGCTGGTCAATAAACTAAAAAGTGTACTAGTTCAATGAAAATGAACGTCATACTAAACTTCTAATCATAAAAATGAACTAAAAGAGCATGGGCCAATTTTCCTTGTAATTTTTTCACAGAAGGGCCAATTTCAAAAAGTGCTGAAAGATTGAAATTTACGATTAAAATAAGAAATAAAAATGTTTTTTATTCCATATCTCGATTTTTATATATAATGATTTGTCTGAAAAATAGTTTATTTAACCCCCCAAAACAGATGAAAGTCAAATATGCGGAATTTACTGTGTTTTTAGGTTGAGAAAACAGGGAATCCTCCGATAAGGACATTTCAAACCAAAACAAAGTGATGTTTTCTGTTGTTGTTATTTATACAACTTTTTCACTCAAAATAGAAATTCGTTTGGTGTGTCCTTAATACCTAAAACACAACTTTTTTAATAAATAAGTTGAACATCATGAAATTGTACCTATATAATTGCCTAATAATTGGCTTTGGCTCTTTAAAAACATCCAAGACCAACAAAGGCCAGAGGCTCCTGACTTTGCACGGGCGCAAAAGTGCGACGGGTTAAACATGATTAGTAAAAAAATCAACCCCGTTCCCCTATACCTCTAGCCAATGTAGATTAAACAAAAACAAAAAAAAACATTAAAACACACAGTAATTCCAGTTTAAAAGAAGTTAGTGTCCGATGTCAGAATAGGTAACAATATTAACTAATTGTATACGCAAAATGACAATAATAAACTAAATAAAAAAGGACTACTAGCAGTTACATGATACGGGTCTTAGAACATTTTAATACTACGCGAAACGGGGAATTTTTTTTTGGTGGATAGGGGAAATCTACAAAAGGTTCTGTTTAACGTACGATGGTGCGTGACATTTACTCAATACATTCGGGTCTGCAGACGAACTTTTTTCATTAAGATGATTATACACGAGGCACTCATGAGAGAAACAATTAACGTATACTAGTAGGCCTAAATAAAATGATAATCTAGAATTATGTCCACATGTAGGAAATCGAAGAGTACGAGCTCTCATTTAGAACGAGATTCATAACAGTGTAGCTACGAGCATTCATTGACTGGGACAAATTAGGTGAATGAACGTCTGTAATGCCCACTGCTCACAACGTACTTATAATAGACATTTAAACTGTGAGGTCACCAAAGGTTCTCAACGCCTAAATGAAATAATTAAAAATACTAATCAGCAATAACCTTTGTGATTTGAATATAAATAAAAATGGTCTTCAACACGGAGTCTTGGCTCACACCGAACAGCATGTTGAAGAATCTTAATGAATCATGCGTTGTGTTTTCTATACGTTTAATCGTCGTGATAGCTAATGCATATAATAACGTCACAGAGTAAAGCGGTATGGTAACAACGTTACCGTAACGTAATGTTTGTACTTCGCGTATTTTCCGACACAGCAAGCTATAAAGGTTGAATACTTAAAATTCTTTACTTGATTTTTTTGTTATGGTTTGACCATCAATTTTCCTAATATGATATCGCACGTTCTTTCAGATTATTTTTTTTTACTTAATTGGCTTTAAAAGTTACAATGCATGTTGTCGTCTGTTTATGTAGTTCATATGTGTTTTTCGTTTCTCGCTGGTTTTCCCGTTTGAATGGTTTTACACTAGTAGTTTTGGGGCCCTTTATAGCTTGCTGTTCGGTGTGAGCATAGGCTCCGTGTTGCAGGTCGTACCTTGACCTATAAGGGTTTACTTTTATGAATTATTACTTGGAAGGAGAGTTGTCTCATTGGCACTCGTACCACATCTTCCTATATCTATGTGTGGATTGATCATCTTTTTGCGGACGTCAAAGCGATTTAACAACTGCGGTTGTCGAATTAGGTCATCTTTAAATTTTTATCTGGTCTTAGTTTTATTCAAAACCGAGTGCATAATCCACCTTCAAAAGTTGTGCAAATAAAAAATATAGACAGAATATACTTCTGCCCTATCTGCGTCCTTGCAAGTTATTGGACAGTCAAAAATCTATTTGGATTAAATCTTGTGAAATTTGAATTTACGTTAATGTATTGGTAATTGTATATAGGAAACTTGAAATCATTTTGTTATTTTTGTGTCATGAATTTGTATTGACGCCATCTCGTATGTTTTTTTTAATATTATGAATAAAGAGATAGTCAGTTTGTCCTATACGCAACGAGACACACAAAAAAAATGAAAATAAATTAAAAAAAGGTGCAACATTTTTTCTTCAACAAAAGAATACATCACAAGAATATAAGTTTTGTAAGAAACGTGAGAAATTGTGTTGGACTTGAAGATAAGGCAAAGTGACAAATATCTGAAAGAATGAATCGTTTTATGGTATTAAACAAAGAAATCAAATTATTTTTATAATTATCCAGAACTCTTCACAAACAAAACCCACATGTATATGCATTGAATAAATAGTAGGCCATTCTTAAATGATCACACCGTAGAAGTAGTTGTGTTCTTAATCAATGAGATATTTTGTGAATTAACCCCATCAACTGAATAGTTTTTTTTACAATGGATAAACCAAGGATTTGTATAGTTAGACTATACAAATCCTTGGATAAACCTTTTTTTATTATTATTATTAAATGATATCATCTCTGAACCTTATTATTCTTATAAATGACACGGTTGTATGTGATGATATAACAAATATTTAAAACAAATTCCTTTTAAGCTTTGTAAAAAGAAAGTTTCATTTTATGTATCGGAATGTGTAACAAGTGAATATTTCAATCCCCACTGGAAGGCCTCTGACAGACTGGGTGAGCATAAAATCATAGCCGTTGACAAACAAGTTACAACCTACAAACGTTTTACTGTCGACCACACTGTTATGAAATTAATTCTAGTATATAATTGAATTAAGGACAGCCACAGACAATAATGATTGTAAATTAAAAAAAAATATGAAAAAATCTACTTATAATGATAAGTGAACGTCTGTAGAAAGGAGGGTTAACTCGCGATCATGCGTCAAATAGACCATCGCACTTCAACGAACAGACCATCGCACTTCGGCGTAGACCATCGCACTTCAGCGTGACCATCGCACTTCAGCGTGACCATCGCACTTCAGCGTCCCCATCGCACCTCCGAGTCCTACATATATATATGTAAAGGGGCAATATGACACCCCCTACCTGGCTGATGTAGAAATTGAAAAATATTTTGAGACGTAGCCATTTTTTTTTATACACGTTTTTGCACGTTTTAATAACATTTGAACCCTACTACGAAAATTGTTCCCAAAACTAAATTCCTTCATAACGAAGTCTAGCCATCCCCATTTAACCCTATCAAAGGCCTCTTGTTGGTCTAAAAAGACATACCCTCTACATCTTCAGATTGATAATAAGCATAAATACATCTAACGTAAACGCAAAGCGGACATGGCAAGGTACTTTTTCTCCACAACACGCTAGATATAGATCTGAGAGTAGTCGTTTCTACTGACAAATAGTTAGATGCCGATAACAACTTATAAAAAGATCATGAAACTGAGACTAAAATATCAATTAGTACACAATTATTCTTATTTTGATGTACCAAAACTCTATTTGATGCTATAATGGTAACATCAGCCAAGTTTCTAACATGTGTGTAATTTTCAATAATTTTCTGTACTGTGTATGATATTCCAAATCTGTTTTTTGTTTTTGTTTTGTTTAATAACAAATAAACGAGAACAAGTAAATACATAAAAATAGGTATTTGTTTGTTAAATAACAATTAAACGAGAACAAGTAAATACATAAAAATAGAAATTGTATTGAAAAGCTTTTCAAAACAAGTTTTAAACCAATTATTGACGTGTAATGATGCTTAACGAGGATACGTTAATACAAAGACGTATCAAATAACAGTATTTACCGATTGAAATGAATTAACATATATCTCATGTTGTGAACAGAGCTATTTGTTTAAATGGCTAAGATATATAGTTTAGATACGACTTTTGTTTTAATTTAGGTATGCAGGCATAGAAATGTATCACTACTAAAAGGACTTCATTGTCAAATTTTCAATGGTTTATATATGTAATTCAAGCATTATAATGAATGTTCCCCCCTAAATTCAAATTATCTGTGCTTACTATTCAAACACTCGTCATTTAAAACTATCCATTTTATTTGTACAATGGAAAATAGTTAATCGGAAAACAAGGTGTCGTCAAGTTAAATTCTACAAAGAAGATATTGAAGCAAGGGTTTAAAGGGTAAAGTTGGTGTTATGTTTTTAAAAAACGCATCACGAGTTGACTGACCGTCATGAAATATCTGTGTCACAGAAGATCGTGTATTTTGTTAAAAGTGTCATATACAACTGTTCCGGACCATATGAGTATTTGGACTATACGCGTATGGTCATGACCGTCTGGGTATATACTCATATGGTCCGACCCTACGCGTATGATCGGAACCTACGCGTATGGTCGGGTATAATTAACAGGTTTACTTTTATCATACTTAACTCTTCAAATAACCCTTCTAGTTGTTACGTCATTAAAAAGACACTACCAAAATAGATCTATTAAATTTAATAATAACAAGATTATCAAAATAAGATAAGCAGTTTCACACAGTAAATTTCTGTCACGAGTGAATGGCAAAATGTCTACCTCGGAAGATAAATTCGAAAAATATCTTAATTGTACTAGTTTGGGTTTATAAATATCTTTGATTTGAGCGTCACTGATGAGTCTTATGTAGACGAAACGCGCGTCTGGCGTACTAAATTATAATCCTGGTACCTTTGATAACTATTTACACCACTGGGTCGATGCCACTGCTGGTGGACGTTTCGTCCCCGAGGGTATCACCAGCCCAGTAGTCAACACTCCGGTATTGACATGAATATCAATAATGTGGTAATCTTTATAAATTTCCCGTATAAAAAACTTTGAACTTTTTGAAAAACTAAGGATTTTTTTTATCCCAGGCATAGATTACCTTAGCCGTATTTGGCACAACTTTTTGGAATTTTGGATCCTCAATGCTATTCAACTTTGTACTAGTTTGGGTTTATAAATATTTTTGATTTGAGCGTCACTGATGAGTCTTATGTAGACGAAACGCGCGTCTGGCGTACTAAATTATAATCCTGGTACCTTTGATAACTATTTACACCACTGGGTCGATGCCACTGCTGGTGGACGTTTCGTCCCCGAGGGTATCACCAGCCCAGTAGTCAACAACTCGGTGTTGACATGAATATCAATAATGTGGTAATTTTTATATATTTCCCGTATAAAAAACTTTGAACTTTTTGAAAAACTAAGGATTTTCTTATCCCAGGCATAGATTACCTTAGCCGTATTTGGCACAACTTTTTGGAATTTTGGATCCTCAATGCTCTTCAACTTTGTACTAGTTTGGGTTTATAAATATTTTTGATTTGAGTGTCACTGATGAGTCTTATGTAGACGAAACGCGCGTCTGGCGTACTAAATTATAATCCTGGTACCTTTGATAACTAATTACACCACTGGGTCGATGCCACTGCTGGTGGACGTTTCGTCCCCGAGGGTATCACCAGCCCAGTAGTCAACAACTCGGTGTTGACATGAATATCAATAATGTGGTAATTTTTATATATTTCCCGTATAAAAAACTTTGAACTTTTTGAAAAACTAAGGATTTTCTTATCCCAAGCATAGATTACCTTAGCCGTATTTGGCACAACTTTTTGGAATTTTGGATCCTCAATGCTCTTCAACTTTGTACTAATTTGGGTTTATAAATATTTTTGATTTGAGCGTCACTGATGAGTCTTATGTAGACGAAACGCGCGTCTGGCGTACTAAATTATAATCCTGGTACCTTTGATAACTAATTAATGAAGTGTTACACAAGAAGTCAACTGTTTTACTATAAACTGACATAAAAGTCGACAGGATAATTTGTCTACTTTTGAAATTTTACATAGTTAGCATTAGCAGTGCAATATTTAGAATTTTTATACTTATACTTTTTTGGTTTTAAAAAATGAATGACGTCACCGGCAAGGACCCTAGTTTGATTTTTAAAGTTGTCTGATGATACGATGTATTTCGTCGTGTTACGATATTAGAGATCTAGAGCTTCCTAAAAACACCGTAGACAAATCGGAATGACCCAGGACCCAAGAAAAGCTATGGTACCGTGTGAATAAATGTCACCCTACGCATGCATGCAAGAATACAATTAGCGAAGAAAAATAACTTTGGCATCATTTAATGTTATTTGAATTGTAAATAATACAATTGTATGTAGCAATCATTGTTTTTTTATAAAGTTTTCTAATGCATATTATTGAAAAAATACCTATATGGTCCAAATACTCAAATGGTCCGGCCTGATAATAACCAAACGAGTATATACTCATATGGTCCGACCATATGAGTATACGCATATGGTCATGACCATACGCGTATTGTCCAAATACTCATATGGTCCGGAACATAACCAAAGGCCCGTCCAAATTTCCTCAAATGTGAGATCCGAATTCGAAACTGTATGAGCAATATGACGGCTCCAACAAAACGAGCAGGATCTGTTTGCCCTTTTGGAGGATCTTCGATAGCCTAGCCTCTCGATTGAGAAGGGTTTGTGTTCCAAATAGTGTTTTTTTTTAATTTTATAGTATTTACAAACGAGTTTCAATATTTGTTGCTTATTTGTGGTTTACTTACGCTAATGTAACTTGAATGTAATTTAAAATGAATGCATTGCTAAAGTTCGAAGCCCTTTTCTTAAGTTATGTCTTCGTCAGAACCGCCAAAACCCGAATATTAATAAGACAACGATGTATAAAAACAGAAAGGTTATCTCAGGTGCTCCGGAAGGGTAAGTAGATCCTGATCTCCATTTGGCACCCGTCGTGTTGCTCATGTTATTATAAACCCGAATATTGTTCAGCTTTCCACACTTTTTCTTTCAAAGTGTTACTTTTTGTTTGTTTGGATAAACCAAGAGATGCATGTCAGGTGAATCAGCATAGCCAAAAATGTTGTTTCAACTTTTCAAGTCAATTGTTTATAAAGAATGTGAAATGTGTAAAATAGAATTATTTGTGAAGCCATGTCAAAATAAAAACACAATTCGAGGGAACACCACAGTAAAGGGAAATACTAGTTTTACATATTTACAATAAATAAAGATAACTTACTTTTTTCTTATTTCGATATATCGAAACGAAAATTTGATGCTATAGTGGCAACGTTATCCATATTTCGATAGTTTACATATCAAACAGATAATTTTCTATTTGAAAATACTGTATGTGAATATTTTATACTCCAAATCTGTGTTCGTTATATAACCGTAAGATGTAGAATGACTAAATACATATAAATAGATATTGTAATGATAAACCTTTCAAAACTGGTTTTTAACCAATTATTAACTTGAAATTGAGCTAACTGTGAATACATAAATAGAAACGTCGTATACAAAGACTATTCTTAAACGGTACAATACATTTTACTTATGTGGAAATTTTAACTATTCATTCAAATGGCTTAGGTATTGAGTTTAAAAACGACCTTACTATTTATAAAATTGTACACGCATAGAAATATCTCACTACTATATATAGTGCGGTCACAGAATAGGAAAAAGTCGATTATTAAAGGAGTTTAATTTCTCTTCATGGTATACGGCTAACAATTGGCACAGTCCTAGACAAATGATTTTACTTGAATTTAAGATTGGTCGTCAAAAATTCGTATAGTGCAGTTTTTTTTTTTTGTTTAAGCCTTTAGTCAGCAAATTCGACTTCAAATGCAGATCATTAGTGGCATGCAGTTTGGCTTTGTATTCAAAAGTTGCCGTCGAGTATCTTTCTATTTTGTTTTATTCAAACATCAGACATAATGCTCTATGCATTAGGCGAAAAAGATAATCCCAAAAGCCTTTTGATGACAAATTATGAAGGTAAAAACTACTTTTAACGGGGACATTTTGTGTTTTACCTGATTCCAACATAATACAATAAGGCGCTGATGAACTACTAAAAAGTAATAAAACTGCTATTTTTCATTTCATTTCATTTAAACATGTTTTTATGAGGTAAGATTGTTTAAAACGATGTTTTTTTTAACTTTCAAAAATCTCTACTAATCGATCATTAACTTTTAAAAATTCCTGATAGTTGTCTTCCGTCCATGATTGGGCTGAATACATAGCTTTCCTGTAATATTTCGGACTTGATATTACTTGTTTTTGTTGAAGTTTTATTGTTTCGTTGAATTATTTGGGTGCCCGTTATTCTTTTTTTAAGGTTGTGTTAATATGTCTTTATTTATATAAGAGGCAAAATAAGTTTTCTGTCATTTATTTAGGAAATAGGAATCCGACAAAATCCCCAAAAGATAACAAAAGTAAAAAGTCCGTTGAAACTCAGCTTAAATATTTCAAAGAGGCAAACATTCAGTTTAATCCCTTAAATAGTGTTATTTTATAAAATGCTGAAGTGGGATAATTGTTTTTTTTTACCAGTTACAGTTAATCGAGGGAATTTGACACAGTAGATTTGTGTATAATTTATGATGAAATTTACCCGAAATTGCGCGGATGATTGCCGTGACTTTAGTTCATTCATAGATGTACATATATGGTCCATTCTATTTGCTTGGAACTTGTCAATAATAAAAGGAGATACGAATGATGCACAAGTTTACATAACATAGTGGTATTTACAGTTCGCACTGCAATTTGAAATGTAAAACCTTTTCAAAGACCTAAAGAAAACCCTTTTGCTTAGTTCTTTGATTTCAAATTCAGATATATTGAAGATTTCCTGTCTTTCTTTTACCCACACAACAGTCAGTCAGTACTTACATTTCCCGATTAGCTTAGATAAAGGATATTTCCGAAACTAGAAGGTTTGCGTCTTATCTTGACCTTTTCTTTGATATTGAGACAGGTTGACGACTAAAACAAATATCTATGACAAACTTTGGAGGGCGATTTTAACTTTCCCATTGTCAATCTCCCAATGTCTCAATGTGCTACACTGTTCTGCTCATCGTATCATATGCACATATCGCAAATGATACCTTAGGCTCTTGTATGACGAGTCAATAAAGACTTCTTGAACAGGGGTTTACCCATGACTACTTAAAACAGGCCGCAGATTCCAAAGGCATATTCAAACATATTAGTAACGATAATATGAAAACGGCATGGTAAAAGTGGAAGAACGACGTAAATGACAAACAAAACTCTACAAAACTCTACATAGATCCACCAAAGTTCAACACGAAACAAACTGAAAACCAGGGTTACCTCGTGTTCCGAAGGAAGGTTTAGCAGATTCTGTTTCAATTGTGACACCTGAGTGTCGAACGTAGATATTCAAATTTGGTGACATCTGCTTAATTATGAAGAAGAACTGGCGACTGAAATAGACATTAAATGAGTTTTTATATCACCATATCACGAAGAATGTTATATTTAAGCTCTGTTGTGACCCAACTCACTAGCAACATCTTTTTGCAGTTTAAGATTTTTAGATACTAAGTATCAGATCAGATCTGAAAATTTGCAATTAATTTGTTCCATTCCTGTTTGTAACATATTTATACTATTGATTCGCATGACACGGGTTACATATTGGACACAACCGAACTGAACTATTTGTGAAATTTTAGGAATTCCCCTATAGCGTTTGTTTAAAAACTTAAACACCGGTAAACAAATGGTGCCTCTTATGTATTTTAAGACATGAAGATAAAATAGCCGCCGACTCAAGTCAAGAAATTGAAATCACGGCTATCAAAGGTTGTGCTATGTGTACTATGGTTTGTCTGTTGGTGTTTTCCTTTCTTTTTGCCATGGCGTTGTCAGTTTTTTTTTCGACTTAGAACTTTAAATGTCCCTCTGGTATCTTTCGTCTCTCTTTTATATGCTTCCATCTATTGTAAAAAAAAAATACAACCAGGACAAAGAGTTTCATTCTCTAAATCAGAACATTTAAGTAAAGGCTGTTTAATGCTAACTTGTCATACAGCCACTATAAACCAAATCTTGGTGTTAAACTGTATTCTGAATTTCACAGATGAAAGTTATTTACCATCAGCGGTGCGATATAAATGCTTACCCTGATTCAGATGTCATATCAATTATACAGACCAGACTTTAGGGCATAACGACCACGACAATCGGAAACATACCGCAGACTACAGTCATGTGATCATTGCAAGTGTATACTGTCGATCAGAGATGGGTTTTTTTCTTAACTTTCGTTTTAGAGATATTTTGAGTTGCAAGCAGCAGGACAAGACGTTTCTTTTAATACAGGGTTCTTTTGACTTTGTCATAGAGGTCACTGATGTTTTACTTGTTTTATGTCCCTCATTTATAGATTGATATGGCAAAGTGTATTTTGCAATGACGTAATGTTTTGAAATTGATCTTTAATGTAGCTATAGATAAAAGCTCGCTTTATGTGGTACACAAGCATTTGACCACCACTCTATTGCAATGCACAACACGTTAAATATACGACGTTCAACATTCATATTCACAATATTATTATAGGATTCGTGGCGTAAGAATTTTGTGGTGTTCTTTAAACACTATGGACCAATACTGACATTCTAGATTTGCTAAACTTTCCACTTACGAACATATCCATTCCAGCCAAGGGCCATAATATCGTAATAACGTTCCCACATTACAAAAGTCATTTGAGGTGTGAACTACTGATTGAAATTACGTTTATTTAGTGTTATGTTAAACTATCCTACATTGAAAAAAAAATATTATCTTGCGTCACCTATAGGTTTGGGATGAAATAACCGAAACTGACTCAATTTTCAAACGAATAAAAGGCTTTTCTATCATAAAACTTTTTTTTAAGTTGTTAGTTTATCTTAAAATGATTAATATTCCTATTAGTACAAATTGATTTCATAGAAATCGTCATGACAATGTAAATACGCAATTATAAGTATGTTATGAACTAATTTTCGTTGTCTGTTTTTCATGTACCGAATTCAACGTATATGGCCAAAACTTAAGTATTAACTTTCATTGAGCTATATAGTTATCAAAAGTACCAGGATTATAATTAAGTACGCCAGACGCGCGTTTCGTCTACATAAGACTCATCAGTGACGCTTATTTCAAATTATTTATAAAGCCAAACAAGTACAAAGTTGAAGAGCATTGAGGATCCAAAATTACCAAAAGTTGTGCCAAATACGGATAAGGTAATCTATGCCTGGGATAAGAAAATCCTTAGTTTTCGAAAAATTCATAATAGATGATTATATTAATAAATACATATTTTTTCATAATTTTTATAAAAAAGATTTAAGTTTTGACGGACGTTGTTCTTATAACTTGAAAAAAAAAATACATCATTTAAAACTGAAAACTACCCCACTTTTTGTAAAATCGCATACGTGTGTTCGGAAATCTCATTTAATGATGGGGTTCCACTTTTTAGATGAAAAATTGAATAAGGAAGAAAATAGATTCAAGTTTTTTATCATTCTACTATGAAAAGGGAATTTAAATTGGGGTCAGATATTCAATTTTGTTTTTCATTGAAAACGACATGTGACCTTTGACCTAGATTTCTGAAAAACTGCACCATGTTTTCGTTGACGACCAGAAGAATCTCAAGGTACACATATTTCCAAATCCAATGATATATGATATAGCTGTTTTTTTGACGATTAAAATTTCATAATTCCTACTTTGGTCACCGGCCTAATAAAAGTCTTTGGTGTCTAAATGTTCAATTATCTACGTTATTGAAACATTATGACACTTCGCTAATAAAATTCAATTAGCAGTGCTTCCTATCCTCATACATTAAAACTATATACATTATTTCTGACAATGGGAATCAGTGATTTCCTAACCAGATTTCGTCAAGTGAAGTTGCATTTGTGAAAAGAAGTTTATAAAATGCAAGTTTCAAGTGTTAAAGTTGTTGCAATGTTGAATTTGTCGGCTGGTTTGTCCTTAACCACCCTTTTTTGTCAATTTCTGACCATTTCTCTCTTGACAAAAAGTAACTTTATTTTCCCTTGAATAATTTTAGTTGAAATCTATGTAGTCATTTGGAGCAGGATCTGCTTACCCTTCCGGAGCACCTGAGATCACCCCCAGTTTTTGGTGGGGTTCGTGTTGCTTAGTCTTTAGTCTTCTATGTTGTTTCTTGTGTACTATTATTTGTCTGTTTGTTTTTTCTTTGTTAGCCATGGCGTTGTCAGTTTATTTTCGATCTATGAGTTTGACTGTCCCTCTGGTATCTTTCGCCCCTCTTCTATAATTTTCTGAAAATGTATTAATAAGTGCCAGGGGAAATGACTTTCATAAAACAAAAGTAAATTCCAGTCAACGCACTTTTACGCATTTTTATTGGAACTCTACATGTTTATTGAAGTTGTGTAAATAAAGATATATTTGAAATGCAAATAAACTTAATAATACTTTAAAGATTTAAAAGTTTAATGAACATTATAAGTTAGAGCAGGTTACTCTTTATAACTCCTGTCGGTTGTTAAAATATCAGAATCTGTGACCGTAATAAACGCACGTACGGGAACCAGAGATGAATGAACTTTCTGCATATTTAATTTCAGATAATCACACAATGTTTACACGAACGTTTGAAGTTGCATTTGTTTCCACATTTAGATAATTGAAATCTAAAATCATCCCCAACTTTGTCAATAGATTCGTAGTTTACACCTACAAATTGACCTTTGTCTCCTCCCTTTCAAACATCGATTCGTTAAATTTTCATTCAGAACAATAAATGCGTAGTGGCTATCAGGAATCAATTTGAAGTCTGATGATTTGCTGAATTCCTGAAAGAAAATATATGTATGTTTATCGGCAATTATAGCTTAATATCTAAATATTGTTTAAATCAGTGTAACTGCTAAAATACAGGCAACAGTAGAGTACCGCTGTCCAATAGTCATAAATCGATTAAGCGAAAACAAAGCCGGGCTACAAACTTAAACCGAGGGAAACTATAAGAGGAAAACAACAGAACAACAGAAACACAGAACTCAAATAAAAATCAAGCCAACATACATAGAAACATACGTTTATTCTGCTTTGTTGATAGATTTTGGATTGAGCTGCATGCTTTCGGATGATATTTAAGGCTTGACAGGGGTTACATTAAGATTGAGAGATAGAAAATCTACAAATATTTTGAGCCCAGGTATAAACTGAATTGACATGCAATTGAACGCAATAGAAATAGCAAGAACATCAAACAGAGAAAGAAAATAATTCAGGGTAGCATCTACTGCATCAGAGGTAACACTTGCCGGAAGTTTTATAAGATTTAATCATTAAGTATAAATTTCTGTTCAACATTTTGCAAAATCCCTTTCTTGGACTTTGTAAACGATTCGATCCTACTATGCCAAGTTTGAACACGCTATCCACGACATACTATTTCATTAAATGCAGAATATCTAGTTCGATCTGGAACTATCTATTAACGACGACATACAAAACGTTTTGACGCTACGATATCAAGTTTAACGGTTTGTAATCATAGAAAGCCTTACAAAAAAAGAACACAAACATGTTTTGGATTAGAAAACTTGATATTGTTACTCGCGACTTACAATTTACGATAGTTATATGTGGAAAGTTTAATATTTATCAGAAAGTGCTGATCCAAACATGAAACACAGTTTTACTATATGTACACTTCAGCGCTGAAAGCATGATAAAAGTGTCAAATATACCATACATTGAAGAAAACTGTATTTACATTTCCCTTACTTGTCCCAGCGACGATGAATGTTTTAAAGCAAACGGTATAAATAGATAATTTTCAACGCCTGAAAAGTCAAAAAAACGTTCTTAAATTTGTAAAAAAAAACGTGTTTCAGATGTTCACAAGATATTAGTCTGGTCTGATATCGGTATTATAATTTGGGCTTTAAATACTTGTATTGAATTCTAAGCTGCCAAAATATTACGAACTGTTCTGCGATGAAGTGTCCATGGTAAATTTTTAATGTCACGGACCAAATAATGTCTCTAATTATGTTTTTTATCAAATGGTCTATAAACTCAATGGATCTACAGGAAAGACAAACAACGACAACGAACACCTAAACATTAAAAGAATAGAAATCAGGAACATTTATTATAGAAAGCTCCATCTGAGTGGAACCCATATATAATTAAATTAAGAAGGTTAAGGTCGCCGTCATCTGTGACGTGAAGATATTTCTTTTCGCCGTTTTTAGATGCTGTTAAATATCGCCTGATGATAAAGGCGAACGTTTTCGTACTTTCAATTCTTCTGTTCTCCAGGAAACGACCTAAAACAATTAATAGAGAAGTTTATTAAATCGATTTCAAGACACAAAGTTGAACGTAATTTTCCGTGAATGGTGGTTTAGTTCTATTTCATAATAGTTTCGTTATTTTGAAATATATACAATTGGTGCACATTTCACATGGTTGTTAGGGCAAAACCTTTTGTATTTGGCACTTTTACAAACAAACTGGAGAAAAACAATCTATATATTGGGTTAAGTAAAAACGGATAACACTATGACAACCTCCTCTCCCCCCAAAAAAATTACAAAAACTATACAAAAACGACGCAAAAAACAACATTAAAGAAGACACTACAGAAAATAAATTGGACGTTTCCTACTAGCGGCCTCGTGGTAAGTTAAATACGACGATTTCACTATAGAAGGTGAAAGGATGAGCTTGCGGTACGACAAGAGAAAAACATGTGAAACAGATATTCCATAACGGCCAATCATGTAATGAATTATTCATATCTCTTCGACTGACTATAAACGACTGCAATTTTTGTCAGAATAATAAAAAAATATATACTTAATTCATTTCAATTTTCAAATTTACTGCAAATGTATTCGAATTCGTTTATGGGATGCAATCCAACAATCAAAGTAAACAAAGGAAATCTAGAAATCATTAACAGACAAGTGCAAATATGTTATATGATAAATTACGCCCAAAACCGTCCCTAGTATACAAACATTGTGAATAAAATATAAACAAAATGTCAAAGTTCTGCTATCAACAACAAGTTATCCAAATAACAAAAACAATAAGATAACCAATGACGAGGGTTCTGACCTAGGACAGGCATTTATATATGGATCAGAGGAATATCTAAAGGGCATACGACACAGTAACAGGGGAAATAATGACGTTACTAACGTAAAATGTTATTCAGTTTAGCAACGTCAAACTATGACTTATTGGGAACAACCGCATTTTTCGACTGATTTTAATCATTAGAATGAAATAACGAGTGCATGGAGCCCTCCTTTTTAAAATGATATTTGACTTGATACTGTATGAAGATTATTTATTCTAAGGTTTATGAAGAAATCACCGATGATTGTTTTTTAAATTAGATAAATAAACAACAAAAAATGCTTTTTTTTTTAATTTTGAAAATGTAATAAAAAAGAATTATTTTCAAAGAATTGTTTCACAAATTAAGAAAATACTTTTGTAAATACGATATTGAAATCGATTTACAAAAATCCGCATGTGTTTAACTTTTGAAACAAAAAAGCTTAATATGTCTATTCAAAGGATAGAAATTACAAGAAACCGAAAGTTTAGGTAAATGTCTAAAATTTCGTCCCCATTTATTTCTAAATTAAGCACATGAATGTATACTTTTTATTACATATTTGAATTGACCAGGTGAAAAATAGCTTGTATGCAAATTTTCGTAACCAAATCACCATGGGATCGAAACTGTATCGTATACCCTTGTTACAGGGGAGATTATGACGTTCCAAAGTAAAATGTTATTCAGTTTCGCGACGTCAATCTGTGACATATCGGGAGCAGATGTATTAATCGACTGATTTTAATCATTAGCATAGAAAGGAGTACATGTATCCCACTTTTTTAAAATGACATTTAGTTTGATTATGTATGAAGATTATTTGCACCAATTCCCCCACTTTCAGGAATATGACAGTTGTTTTTCATTCATGTGAAGTGTTTGAGCTTTTGATTTTTCCATTTGATAAGGGACTTTCTGTTTTAAATTCTCCTTGGAGTTGGGTATTTTTGATATTTTACTTACCACTAAAATAATGATTACTAGTATATACATTAAGAAAATAAAAGTTGAAACAATAGAATACTTAACCGTAGCAACTATTATTACATTTAAAAGTAATCATTCAGATTAATTTTTTTATTCTAAAATTATGAGACGTAGTCGTTTTGTTCATCCTTAATATTTTAAGTGTATCTTTAAGATAGAAAATTGTAATCATTTCTAGGTCGCATATGTAAGCGATACGCAACGTTTGACCATATGTGCAAACGCGCTATTTTACCATAGATGTACACTCGCAATATTTTATACGTAAATTATATAACCTGAATGTTTAAGTTGAAATGATTAAGTCACTGATGCACGCATTTGTTATCTGATTTTTATTGGTATTTACCTACATTTTAGAAATTCGCAGGCCTTTTTGTGTGGTTGACCGGATTCGAGTCTTGCAAAAACGATTGTATTACTAGGTTTCATCAAGTACTGCATAAACTTATCTGTCCCAGATTTATTTAAAACAACCGTGCGCTCCAAATTCCTGGTCCAATCAGTTCCCGCCAAATATGAAGAGTCACTTACTAAACGTACAGCACGAGTTTCTGAAATTGAAATTAATTGAAAGATGCATCTAATGAGTCTTCATAGGTATTGCTCTATTTTATGGTTTACTCAAAGTAATATATTCTTCTTTTCGTGTGAGTTTTTTGTTTAAACAGTTTTAATCCACCATTTTCTACATAAGAAAATGCCTGTACCAAGTCAGGAATATGACATTTGTTAAAAATTCGTTTGATTGTGTTTTGGATTTTGATTTTGTCGTTTGATTAGGGACTTTCCTTTATGAACTTTCGTCGGAGTTCAATATTTTTGGTATTTTACTTTTTATATATACCTGCACATAACACTTCATTTTTTGATTGATTGATTGTTGATTGCTTTACGCCGCATGAGCACAAAAAGGCTATATCGCGGCGATCATTTTTTGAAATTATTGATATTGACAAGAAGTGGTTTCCTTATTGATTTACACCTCAAATGATTGTTTTCTGCAAATAATTGTGTCCAATTCTCCATTGAAAAAATGTGTGCCTGAGTATAAATTCAAATGGAGAGTTATGCATGTAGGGAAGAAAAGACTAACCTATTTTTACACCCGAATTTGCTCCTCTTTGAGTTCATGCGATCCCTAGTTATTTATTTTTTTTTTCACTTTGAAATGTATCTTCTTAATTTATTGATGAGATTTAAACATCGTTAAAATACTATCATTCATAATGTATACAAAGATGACGTATACGTGGATGAGAATAAATGTGACGTCGTTCGATGATACTTGTAGTATATTTTGAAAGCATTCTAATTAAAAAAAGTTAATTAAAATGTTATTTCAAGACAAATATTCTTATTTGCATTAGTTTAATTGTAATTTCTATTGATAACTAAACGAATGTTATATGTTTTTGTTGAAACTCACCTTCAGATAAACACAAATAAAAGAGCACATCTGTAACAGTGTTTGACGAGGGTCTCCAGTAAATCTATACATAACACAAATATATATAAATGGTAGTCAATAATATTCAATAAAGGCAACAGTAGTATACTGCTGTTCAATAATCATTTAAGCGAAAACAAACCGAATAACAAACCAAAAACCGAGGGAATCACATCAACTATTAGAGGGAACAACGGAGCATCAGAAACACAAACTGCAACAAAAACATACGCCAACATACATCGAAACGGGTTTTGATAACAACTACCATATTCCTGACTTGGTACATGACGTTTTGACAAGAAAGTCATTAGAGTGGGCCATCGAGGAGCCGCAAGGACATTAATTTCAAAGATTGAAGAGGAATTAGAGAAAAAAAACAACACAACGCGACGAAATAGAAAGCCTATGTGAAACCGAGTATGTCGGTGATTTAGAGACAGTATAACTTACGCGTCAAACATTAACACTACTTTTAACGTTATTTTACTTTTTACATTTTTAACGTCATCATATCCTTTGTTAACGTTGTTCTGTTTAAGAGATAACTGTATTGTATTTTAAGCTCCGAAGTCATCAGTTGGGGATTTGATGGTCGCAAATTAAGTTTACTGGCGACGCGTTAGCGGAGACAGTTAACGGGTATTTGCGACCATCAAATCCGAAATTGATGCCGTCGGAGCTTAAAATACAATATTGTTATCTCCATTCTAATGAAACTGACAGAAAACAACGTTAAAACATGTATTTAAAATCTGTCATATGCCGTCTGCGCTTGCGCGTACGTCCCATAGCATCAGTTGTTAATTGATGCCACGTAAGAAAGTGACGTTATCCAATCAAAATGAACGTTACAAACGTTGTTGCATTAGAATAGTATGTATCATGTTACTATATTGAATTGAGATTATCTTAGCTGTATTTGGCAAAACTTTTAAGAATTTTGGTCCTCAATGCTCTTCAACTTCGTACTTTTTTTGGCCTTTTTAACTTTCTTGGATTTGAGCGTCACTGATGAGTCTTTTGTAGACGAAACGCGCGTCTGGCGTATAGTCCTGGTATCTATGATGAGTTAATATTATACGATCAAACGAAACAGACGTTGTATTACTGCCTATCTATTACTTTTAGTTAACCCATCCGTCACAAATACAGTACAGATAAACGTATGAAACACTCTTTAAAAGATGCATGATTGTATTCAGCAAATTCCATCCGATGAACTACTGTTAAGCAATAATAGCGAAAGATACAAAAGAGCTACTCAAATTGTAATTCAGTGGTTGTCGTTTGTTGCTGTATATTATATTTGTTTTTCGGTCATTGTTTTTTCATAAATCAGGAAGTTAGTTTTGTCGATTGAATTGTTTGCATTGTCATTATAGCTGACTATTCCGTATGGGTTTTGCTGATTGTTGAAGGTCGTACAGTGCCGTATAGTTTTTAACGTCTATGTCATTTGTTCTCTAGTGAAGAGTTGATTTATTGGCTTCAGTAACAGATTTATAACACACAAAAATAAATGTTTGTTATGTAACTTGTATATAATAGTAAAAACAATATACATACCATCGGTATATTTTCATTTAAAGGTATTTTTTCTAAGAGCTCCATGACTTCATTATGAGGCATTAGTGTAACATCTTCATTGTATATATAAAGAAACTGATCACCGTTTCTGCAATAGAAAATATTAACACTAATTTCCTCGGTTATTGAAAGAACTTGTACGAGCATGAGTTGTTTTAATTATTTTTATATTACATGCAGACATGATGAATTACAGACATAAATCTTTTTTTTGCGATGATCAAACTCATGAGATAATTGCACAATATTTTAAGCTTACAACCTTTTGCTGCCGGAGGGACACATATGCCCACACCGGCAGTGCCGGAGGGTCACATATGTCCATGGTTATATTTATGAAAGCTTTTCATCAATGCTGTATCTTTTTCAAATAAAAGACCGAAGATTAAACAGTGTTATGTTTTTCTCAAATGGGTCCAAAATGTAACGGTCATTTTGTCTTGACGTCATATATCGAATGACGTCGTTTTATTTTGCATGTTACGTCACAGACGTCCAGCTGTCGTATTTTGCGGCATATGAAATGCAACCTTGAAAAACGGTCGACAGCAAGAGGATTAACCTTCATAAAACGTAGATTTTACTGTCGCAAGTTGTGTTAACATAACGACTCTAGGCGTCTGTATAATGTTCGTTCGCTTGTGAATAGTTACAAAGTGTGACTTTTTGTTTATTTTTTAGCTCACCTGGCCTAAAAGGCCAAGTGAGCTTTTCTCATCACTTGGCGTCCGGCGTCCGTCGTCGTCCATCGTCCGTCGTCCGTCGTCGTCGTTAACTTTTACAAAAATCTTCTCCTCTGAAACTACTACTGGGCCAAATTAAACCAAACTTGGCCGACCCGGCCAACCATACAAGATGGCCGCCATGGCTAAAAATAGAACATAGGGGTAAAATGCAGTTTTTGGCTTATAACTCAAAAACCAAAGCATTAAGAGTAAATCTGACAGAGGTAGAATTGTTAAACAGGTGAAGATCTATCTGCCCTGAAATTTTCAGATGAATCGGACAACCCGTTGTTGGGTTGCTGCCCCTGAATTAGTAATTTTAAGGAAATTTTGCTGTTTTTGGTTATTATCTTGAATATTATTATAGATAGAGATAAATTATAAACAGCAATAATGTTCAGCAAAGTAATATTTACAAATAAGCCAACATAACTGAAATGGTCAGTTGACCCCTTTAGGAGTTATTGCCCTTTATAGTCAATTTTTAACCATTTTTCGTAAATCTTAGTAATATTTTACAAAAATCTTCTCCTCTGAAACTACTTGGCCAAATTAATCCAAACTTGGCCACAATCATCTTTTGGGTTAGTAGTTTGAAAAATGTGTCCGGTGACCCGGCCATCAAACCAAGATGGCCGCCATGGCTAAAAATAGAACATGGGGTAAAATGCAGTTTTTGGCTTATAACTCAAAACCCAAAGCATTTAGAGCAAATCTGACGGTGTAAAATTGTTTATCAGTTCAAGATCTATCTGCCCTGAAATTTTCAGATGAATCGGACAACCCGTTGTTGGGTTGCTGGCCCTGAATTAGTAATTTTTAGGAAATTTTGCTCTTTTTGGTTATTGTCTTGAATATTATTATAGATAGAGATAAACTATAAACAGCAATAATGTTCACCAAAGTAAGATTTACAAATAAGTCAACATGACTGAAATGGTCAGTTGACCCCTTTAGGAGTTATTGCCCTTTATAGTCAATTTTTAACCATTTTTCGTAAATCTTAGTAATCTTTTACAAAAATCTTCTCCTCTGAAACTACTTGGCCAAATTAATCCAAACTTGGCCACAATTATCTTTTGGGTTAGTAGTTTGAAAAATGTGTCCGGTGACCCGGCCATCCAACCAAGATGGCCGCCATGGCTAAAAATAGAACATGGGGTAAAATGCAGTTTTTGGCTTATAACTCAAAACCCAAAGCATTTAGAGCAAATCTGACATGGGGTAAAATTGTTTATCAGGTCAACATTTATCTGCTCTGAAATTTTTAGATGAATCGGACGACCCGTTGTTGGGTTGCTGACCCTGAATTGTTAGTTTTAAGGAAATTTTGCTGTTTTTGGTCATTATCTTGAATATTATTATTGATAAAGATAAACTGTAAACAACAATAATGTTCAGCAAAGTAAGATTTACAAATAAGTCAACATGACCGAAATGGTCAATTGACCCCCTTAGGAGTTATTGTTCTTTATAGTCAATTTTTAACAATTTTCATAAAATTTGTAAATTTTTACTAACATTTTCCACTGAAACTAATGGGCCAAGTTCATTATAGATAGAGATAATTTTAAGCAGCAAGAATGTTTAGTAAAGTAAGATGTACAAACACATCACCATCACCAAAACACAATTTTGTCATGAATCCATCTGCTTCCTTTAATATTCACATAGACCAAGGTGAGCGACACAGGCTCTTTAGAGCCTCTAGTTTAGAAATTGCATACCAAAACAAATTCGGAATTCAAAATGTTACGGACTGGTAGAACATGGAATCTACCCCTTCAAAATATTTGTCAACGTTCAATATTGTCGTTCCAAACGAATTGCATTAGAATTAAGAAATTGTCATTCACATTCCATCAAGTAAAATATAATAATACCACCTAAACTATTGCTCTGATGACCTTTTGCCTTAGGAATTCCACTCTAAAAATTAAAAGCAATCACTCAATCAGATTTCAAACCATCATTGGATACATAAGAACTTTTTTATATCTAATTTAAATAGTTTGACAAGAATATAAATTTGGCAGAATTTCGCTTTTGATCATATTTATGTAAACGATACAAAATTTATAAAATAATAAGCCGTAGAGAGGCAGTTATCATATTTAAAAACAAGAAAAGGTTAGTCTTCTGTAGACGAAACGCGCGACTGACGTATTAAACTATATCCATTTATACATAGTGTTAAAAAAAACTTAGAGTTTCGAATAATTCCAACATAACAAGATTTTAAGAGGATGAAATGAAGAAAACAAACTGTTAATAATGAACGAAATTTATAGAAAGTACTCCTCAGGACATCCGCAACAGTACCCAAAAGTCTCTTATAATGTTAACCTAGAAACAGAATCTTCATTTGTTTGGGATATTTTCATCCCGAAATTTGTACAGCTGCTTATTTAGTACCTATATTAAGGTTTTCGTGTGAAACGGTAAAATATATTTCCATTAAGAAACGATAAACCGATGGATAGGCAAAGGATTTTCAAAAGCTTATTGCAAAACTTTTGACAGCGGTATTGAAGATCATAGTTTATTTTAATGTTATTAAATAGAGAGTATATATATATAAACAGTTGCTGTATAAAAAAAAAATTTCCTGCTGGAGCCGACTTGGATTTGATCTGTATAACAGAAGTGATGATTTCAGTTGGGCCATTTCTAAGCAGCACTGTTCCATCGTACGGCGTTTCGTGTATTTCAACTCATTCGCTCCGCCCGTGCATAATCAGACCAGATCACATTTATAATTGATCTAACGTTAAGACTTCAATGTGTTAGTAAAATAAGTACGATTGAAATAGAGACTGGAAAAATTTTACAGTCAACACATTTATTTTACTCTAATCACAAGATACATGTTTTCATGATCTGTAAACTTGATGATAGTGCTTTTTCTATGATGTATGATGATATTTAGTATTTGACAGAGAGGTTTCGCAGGCGATTGGTGCATGAATAGTTGATGCAAACTGCATCTGTTTCCATTCTGATCTTAAACAAGTCTTACTACCCTTATTATGACTGTATGCGTCTTTTTTTTTTTACTGCACAGCTACCTTGGGTTTTTATATTTATTTGTATCCTTCGTGTACGTTAATCATAGCTTGAAACAATAAACGTTTAAGGATGTTGGCGGCTTGTCATGTTTTGGAATGTTTGTCAGATTTTCGAAATCCTCTGGTTTTATCCATTTGAATGCCTTTAAAAAATGCCCATGAACCCCCATTTTTCTTTTTATAAATCTTTTACATGTATAATTATAAGTCATTTGTAAAAGTCTTATAAAATCTTATTTATATTTTAATAGTTTTTGAGAACTTTAACTGTTAAATGATAAAGCTATGAAAAATCAAGAGAGAACATTTTCCCGCCAAAATTCCAATGGCTAATATCTCGAAAACAAGCACATTGACCCCTATATTTTTTTTTTTTTTTTTTTTTTTTTTTTGCTTTTTTGATTCCTCAATCAATTCTCTATCAATCTATACTCTTTTTATGGAAAGTTATTTATTTTGAAACTGAGCAGCGATCATCCCTAATGTACGCGACACGGTATTTTTTACCTGATATTAGGTAAAATATTCGTTGTTTAAATAATCTTATTCAGAATTACCATTCCTAACTAAACATAATGCAATTATTCGTAAACACAATACCTTAGTTTCAGTGTCGAAGGAGTTGTCCTTGTAGAATCTGGTACAAATGTGTGTTGGAAGCCTTGATTTACTATGTACCTGGTTTCTATTTGTCCATGAAGCCACTGAACTGTCTTCACTTCTGATTGTTCCATTCCAGTTGCGGATCCAGAAATTTTCATAAGTGGGGGCCCACTGACTGACCTAAGAGGGGGCCCGCTCCAGTCACGCTTCAGTGATTCCCTATATAAGCAACCAAATTTTTTCCCAAAAAGGGGGGGCCCGGGCCCCCCGGGCCCCCCCCTAAATCCGCCTATGCATTCCTAAATCTAAAATTTGAGGTAGGGCCAATATGCCGAGGATTTTTTTCACAGAAGGGCCAATTTCAAAAAGTGCCAACAGAGTAAAATTTCCTATAAAAACCAAAAATAAAAATGCTTTTTGATCAATATCTCGATTTACATATAGTATGATATGTGTGATCAATAGTTAATTTAACCCTAAAAAAAGGATGAAAGTCCAATATCCGGATTTTCGGGTGTTTTTATGTGGAAAAAACAGGGAATCCCCCAAGAAGGACATTTCAAACCAAAGAAAAGTTATGCTTTTTATGACTTGTTATTCATACTATTTTTTACTTCAAAAATGAAATTGGTTTAGTGTGTCCTTATTACATAAAAAAACAACTTTTTAAAGAAAAAATTGTAACATCGATAAATTGTACCAATATACTTTCTAAATAAGAGTTATAATGATAAGAATCGCCGTAGCTCCACCAGTAGAGCACAGAACTACTAATAAATGACGGTTTTGAAGAAAGGGTTCGAACCTCGCTCAGAACTTTTGCATTTTTTTTGTGTTGTTATATTAAATTTTAAAGTTTCTATCATATTTTTTCGGTTGTTTGCTTGATTCATAGAGTCATTTTGGTTCATTTTGACTATTCAGTTTGTGTACTAGTAAATAATTTTACGTGTATCAAAGAAAAAACAATGTATCGCTTATTGTGTGCAATCCTATGACTGTCCATACTCTTGAATTACTTTCTATTCATGTGTTTACGTTATTACATATATCCAAGGGACAACTGCCGTCAAACTGATGTAGGTGCCTGTACATAACCAATAACACGAGAATTAATTCTATAGAAATTAAGCCTACATGTTGCGGGTGTAATATACACATAACTTAAAATAAGGCCATTGTATACAATTTTCATAACAACAAAACACATTTCGTCGAAACCTTTTTTGAACATGGTATTATATGTAACAAATGCAGTCAACAACAATTTTGTCGCCAAATCACAAACTGTAAAGATACTAGTACTGAAATTTTTACCACCGTCTATACACGGGTACATAACTCATCAGAAAAATAAAACAACATAACAGAACAAATCAATTACACTACAAATCGTGATTGTAGGTAAAACATCAAGAAGCTGTTGCATCTGTATCACAACGAAGGGCCGATTTGTTAAAATTACAGAAAAGGCAATACAACATGAAGTAGTAACACAGGGTGATCTATGACCAACTGATGTAAGATGTTCTGCGGTTAAAATATATACATGCACATGTATTTTCTTGTCTAATCTTATAGACGATAAAACCTTAAAAGACCAGGACAAATACTGTGTAACAGATATACATATTCAGAATGAGAAAATCACGATTTGAATTAGTTCGATATCATTTGGCTCCTTGAGAAGTTACATGGTATGGCACCTTGCATAAAGGATGTTAATAATAAAATAAAATCAATATTAAAATATCAATAGTCATGGCCTTGTTTTTGTAGGAATACCTGTTCAAGGTATGAAAATAAATGATGTGACGTATTTTTATGTACTATAAATAGCATCTATCGGGCTATTTAAAACATTATTTACCTATCTTATCGAATGAAACAAATTGCCGACAAATTGTCCCTACCTCTTTTAGGGTGGAACTCCTAAATGTATAACATGTAGGTAAAATTTAACTGAGAGCAACCTCACATCTGAACAATGGATTTCTCTTTATCAAGTACTTTCTACCAAAAAGAATGATGATAAATATAAAAACAGGTTAGAGGTTAATATGACCAAATGAGACCTAAAAAGTATAAGTAAATTCATTTATAAATCTATTTCTCACACTAGATAGTAATGGTTCTCTCAGATAAAGAGACAATTTAATAATTATGGACCATCCAAAATTTTTTTAAAGAAGACCGAGCATTTTTTTTTTGCCGAGATGAATTCGAGAACTTACTGCGGAGTGTTCTTTGGAAAAAGTACCATGTCGGCATTTATAATCAGGCTTTAGTCTTATAATCAAATTTGATTTAATATAATTGAACATCAATAAACTGTTATCTCGTTTGTGCCATACGAATTAAATGTGATTATTTACTGGCTATACATTCAGCAGAAAAGGGGGGAGGGAACATTCAAAATCTTATTTCAGTTTCTGTCTTCAACTCTGAAATCCCTTTTCGACAAACGTCGATAAAAAAGGGGGAAACGTTTTACGTATAGAACGGATACAAAATTTACACTAAATGCTTAACCTGTATTATAATATTGTCATACAAATCAAATGCAACAAGGAATGTTTCTTTTGTTTTACCTATGTTAGATTTAAAATACCTCGTCAAATGGGCCTTGTGTTGTTTTATTCATTGAACTCGAAGTATGCTTTACAGCGTGGTCCGTATCCTGCATACATTTGAATGTTTCACTCTCTGTAGAACTAGACGTGCACTTGTGTTTGCCTGAATTAAAGTTATACATATTTGTGTCATTTTTTTTTCTTTTTGGCCAAATGAACTTAATAGTGTCAAGGTCAAAAGACACAGGGGTGTTTTCATTTAAGAATACGAACAATGAAATACCCATGATCTGTTAAATTAATTTAATTGTGAAATGGCGAGTTACTGTACTAATAATACTGCACCAGATGCGCATTTTGACTATTAATATCTCCTAAATGATGCTCAAATTCAAAATATTTGAAGATCAATAACATTAACACAAACTGTTACAAGATTGTGAAACATAAAATTACAAAATGAAAAGGTCCAAGCTAAGGAAAAAGCGTCAAAATTGTGGAGATCAACTCTTTTATTGAACAAATATCAACATTTTATGCAAATATCATCAAAAAGTTTGGTTATATTAGTACCGAACTACTAGCTATTGGTGATATCATCGGGACTAGGTCTACAAAAGTTATTTGGGAAATATGAATGTGCAACTTCTTTGCGGCTGGAAAATCGTAAGATCAATAATAATGACAATTTGATTTTAAAGTTTTTATAATATAACGAGAAAATACGAAAACATGAAGCAAATCAATAATTATCAGACATGTAGAAATGCCTCTTGACACCATTAAAGTCCATTCTCTTTTCAAGAAGTCGCTATGTCGAGGTAAGCTATTAACAATATTACTTTTGTAACTAACTGTTTGAGGAAACTAAAAGGCAGCCATTTTCTAAGATAAAAACCAACCAACATGTTACAACAAATATTTTTCATGCTCATAGTCCACAAATATCCGTTTTTGTGAATTTCCCTTTGTAATGCAGTCATTTTGTTTTGTTAAAAATGTTTAATTATTGTAAGTCCTTTTTGTGATATTGCAAAGTCCTGGTGCTATTGTTTAAATGGGCACTAGCTGTCAAATTCATGTTCACCGATTTGACTCAAATTCTCATATCTATAGTAATGTAAAACAGTTATTCAAATTAGAAAAAAAGTCTTAAAATAAGCAATTAACTGGTCATAGGCTCGATAAAATGTAGCTTCTTTCGTGTGTATTTTTGTCTAGACGACATATAATTAACTATCGAGTTGACCTCACGAAGACCACCGATGCCTATATAAATGATATAAACATAAATATAGATATAAATAGATAGCGGAAATCGTGCAATTGGATTCTTCTAGGTCTATTTGACTAAATCAAAAGATCAAAAACATATGTAAATCATCGTTTTTACCTGTATAAGAATGCTGTTTTGAAGGATCGAATCAGTCAATCAAATGATTTATCTTTGTTTTACTTTCAATGTTGACATTCTTTACCTTAACATAATCAACACGCACACAATTCGTGCGTTATCCATCTTTAGTTAAATTGAAGTTCATATGAAAACGGCTTCAATGAGGTCGAATTATTCACTTGCAAGTGAATAATTCATCTTCAATGGTTTTTAGCTTATTTTGACAAAATTGAGCATACTGGCTGCTAAAAGCGAATTATTATTTCACTTTCATTAATGATTGAACAAAAAAAAATCATATCTTATATTTTTCATATATCTCGTAGTGCCCCTTTAATGACTAACCATCATTTGAGGTTGAAAATATCAATTTCAATTAGGTAATTAAGATACTCTAAAAGATTCCCTGAAAGTTTCGTTGAAATCCATATACTATTTACGGACAAAAAGTCATGACGTTCGTACTAACAGATACTTTAGTAAGGGTATTGCGAATGTGAAATATACTTCGTCTCTTTACTAACAATATCGATCGTTAATATATATCATAATTCGTTTTTATACCTATTATTTAACTATACTTACCACTGTCGACAGACATTACATCCTTTTCTTCAATTTCTTTGTTCATTTTTCAACTCTGTGCTTCCTTATCTTCAATGCAGATTGAAACTTTAAACGTGTAAATTGTTTATTTGGTTTTTTATTCTATATTGACCAATGAATAATGAACATCATACTTCATGTCCTTTTGTTTAATACACCGCATACTTGACATGTTTTGATGATACATGAAATATGTATTTAAGGTCGTTTGCATGTTAATGTCACGGTAAATCATTATTTACATCCGCGAATGTATATGTAAGTAAAATACTATACAAAGCTACCATTTGCAGTGCACCAACTGACGTATAAATGCATTCCTGGAAATTTGTGAATTTTTTTTTCCGAGAATGTAAAATAACTTTGATGAATATTTCTTGTGCTTTTAAAATCCAAACTGATTTTTTTTATCCTGTAGATCGATGTACATTGTAATGTCATCATGGGGAGAACATTTTCTTTGTATCTGAATAAACTTTTAAAATTTTATGGGTATCATTTTGTTCGCTTTTTTTCTTCTTGTAGTTGATGTGTTTTCCTCGTTTTAAGTTTGTAGCCCGGATGATTTATTTTCGCTTAATGTATGTTGCATTGTCGCTTGTTTTTGTTGCACTTCAGTGTTTCTGTCTGATGTTTTGTTGTTTTCCTCTTATAGTTGAACCCGGATTTGTTTTCTTTCAATTGATTTATGACTTTTGAACAGCGGTATACTAGCTACTGTTGCCTTTATTAAACACATATTGATAGTAACATTAGGGTTTATTGTGCTAAATAAAGGCAACAGTAGTATACCGCTGTTCAAACTCATAAATCCATGGACAAAAAACAAAATCGGGGTAACAAACTAAAACTGAGGGAAACGCATAAATATAAGAGGAGAACAACGACACAACACTACAATGTAACACACACAGAAACGGACCAAGCATCAGACAAAATCCCACGAGAATAACAAATATAACATCAAAATCAAATACATGAATTAGGGATAGACAAGTACCGTGACACGTCTTATCGCAATGTGAATTTACACTCAAACAAGTTACTGAATCCCTCTCAAATCTTTATTTTTCTTCAATGTGACTGAGATGCAATATTTGGTCATTCATACAATCTGCATGATTTATAAAAATTCAAAACCATCTGTAATGATGAAAGCACATGTAATTTCTACTTTTTAATTTAAATACGGATCAGGTACTACTCAGTCGAAAATCAAAAGAGACAAATGAAAAATGAAAAAATGACAGTGTGTTTATGAACACATACTTTTCAATAATATCCGTATTTGCCTCATGTATGTAAATCCATTGTAATATAGTGTTATTTTAAAACTGACTGTTTCTGTATTGGCACTTGTATAGATTCCAGGTTAGCTGTATTGGCCTCGAGACCCGAAGGACGAAACGTGCGTCTGGCGGAAATACAAAATTTTATCCTGGTATCTATGATAAGTTTATTTATTAGCAACTTAGCATTAATGTTGTGCGGTACGTGTGCATTCTACAAAACTTCCTTACTTTGTTCCTACTAGATGCAAAACATATCATCACACTATACAATAAAATAATATTGTTTGTCTGTTTGTCCTTTTCGTTTTTAGCCATGGCGTTGTCAGTTTATTTTCGATTTATGAGTTTGACTGTCCCTCTGGTATCTTTCGTCCCTCTTTTATTCGAAATTCATGGGATTTTTTGGGGAAAAACCTGGTTATCTATGATCATCATGAAGTGTAATGAATCTCTTATTCAAACGGGTGTCTTTCTGTGCATCAAAATATTAAATTATCGCGACGAAACCGCGTGCAACAGAGCGACAAAGAGATAGAGCAATCGATGCAGCAAAATTAGTTGAAGTGCAGTTTAGAATAGATATATAAAACACTCCTTATGTTCCAAATATCCTTTTTTTTTGTATTCCTCTATGATCATTATTTACCATAAACCGTCATTTTTTTATGTAACATGGCATAAACAAGGGGGGGGGACGCTGATAAAAAAAATTAAATAACACGTTTAATAATTTCATGCGTCAAAAGATATATAAGATGATAACATAGCAATGGAAAGTGTTTAATATCGTCTTATTCAAAATTTGAGTTGGTTTTTTTATATTGCCTTTTTATCTTTTTTTTATTTTTACCTTTTGATGGGACTATTATACTAACTTAGTATAATAGTTCCAGCTGATTGGTATTATGTAGACAAACACGCATGACCGGTGTACTAAGCTTTTATCCTGTTATATATCTATGATGAGTTTATTCCCTTCATTGGGTCGATGCAAATGCTTTGACAAGTTTGCTTCCCATGGATATAACTATCACGAGTCAATGACTCAGAACTTCTGTGTTGATATAAATAATCATTGATATGGTCATAATTATTAATCAAATGTTTACTGAACTTTGATTTTTTTCAGAGTACTAATTAAAGGCTTTCCCGGCACCATAGGAAAGATAACCTTAGCTTTATCATTGTATTACATGTCTCTGGCTTTATCTTCGTATTTTCTATGGCCTTCAGTTTAACTTTTTTTATTCAAGTCTCACCGATGAATTATTTTGTAGACGAAACGCGCTTTTGGAGTACACAATTTTATTCCGGGCAGGGGGTCTTTAATGAGTTGTTTTACAACGGTTCAACTATAGGTTTATGCCACGTACTGCTGTTGGAGGTTTCCTCCCTCGATGGTATCACCATAACATAATTTTGTAAGAGTTTGGATATGGATATATAATATATCTAATAAAATGTGTAGATTTATCTAACAAAGTCCTTATATTTGTATAAAGTAACATTCGTTTATAGTAGATTGTTTTAAGGTTAAATAAGCTACAATTAAATATTCCTTGCTACAACAAATGGAAGTATTTAACGACATTGACTGGCTATACAGCCCTGCAAACAAATGGAAGTTTTTAACGACCTTGACTGGCTATACAGCCCTTGCACGGTCGGCCCTGGTTTGCGCCTTTTTGTGTATTAAATAATTTAATTTTTACCATGTGGTAATTGACATAATTTAGAATGGTAAATAAAGTTTAATAAAAAAAAAAAATAAAAGAGCAAAAATTTTAATAAATAAATGGATAAAAAAAAAATTATGAATAAGTAAATAATTAAATAAAAGAAAAGAATATAAAAATAAATATAATAAAATAATATAAAAATAATTTTGTTTATATAAAAAAAAATAAAAAAAAATTAAGCCTTAGTAGTCCCGCTCTGTGATTAATATTAGATAACAATGATTCTTTATATTGCTATGTAATTATTTTAATCGTTTCAAATTTATGAAATTATATTCGTACACCAATGTCTTTGATACACCAATAACAAAAACTGAAATATATTGAATTGATACATTTTGTAATTATTCAAAATTAAACCAGAAACCTATACTTAATTATAAAATAATGAACCTGTTAAAGGGAGACAATACTCGCATAACCTTTTTTCGAATTGGCACATAATACAAAGGAATGTCACTCTTGCATACAAATGGCACATCAATATAATTAATTAACTGTGTATTCGTGCTCCACCTTCAATGAAGATTCTCGATTATAAATATAACCAAAAGTTGTTAATCTATAGGATAGTGAAGACTAATGAAAGCTAACCCACTGTAAAAAATATTTCTTTGAAATTTTTTTAAACTTACTCAGAATAATGCTCGAGACACTTGGCTTTCATAGCTCATAATTAACGTTTTTACACAATATTTTAATAAAGTAGTTAAAGATTATTCTCAAAGTGTAAGACGCAATACAAATAGTATGCTTGCATCATCTTAACCAAATACAGATTTAATTAAGTCCTGAACATTTCGAGACATATTTGTTTATTTTTATCAAAACCGGTTTAAAGAAATCCCAAGTACATGTTAAGATCCGACTTAATACCTATATCCCGATATCGTCAGGTAAATATGCTACGAGTTGTTAAGACTTTATGAGAACATCTTGGTGCGTTGTCATTAATAACTGTTTCACGTGTATTTAGTAAAATTTTATTTTATCTTGTAGGTCACAAAAACGCTTTACATTACTTATTTTTAAAATATTAATTTAAGAGTTTATTGACGTTGACCATTGACAACAATGTAAACAAAAAGTCGGCAGCATTTCAGTTTTTGAGTTCCTTCAGTCTTAATAACTTGGACAAAATAGAAAATACACATAAAAATTGCAAGATTTGTATTAGAAAAAGATGTATTACATGTTTTTTAACCGTACTAAATTATGACAGGCGGAGAGAGTAAGATATTGTTCACCCTTGCATCTGTCTGTTATTTGTATCTTTATGGAGCAAACATTTAGATCTTGTGTGAAGAAAAAGGGGTTTTAATCTCATGTCAACTAAGAGTAAAGAGAGAATGTCTCATTCAGATTCGACAGTTAAAAAAGACAAGGATGATGATGAATGTATAAGGGTAAAAACAGTGAAAAGTTCAAAGTCACGAAATGGAGAAGAGGATGTTCAAGAAGAAAATGGAGTTTTGTTTTGGGTAAATAAGAGTGGATTTCCAATTGACAATAAAACATGGGAACGCATGTGGGACCATGTTGCCAAAATCCACCCAGATAGTTTTGACATGGTACGAAAGGTCAGAAACAGCGGAGATTTACCACAAGTATGTGTTAAATATATAATACGATACATTTAATTTGTACCTCTAATGACCGAATAACACTTAATATCTGAATAACACTTGTAATGATCAAATAACACTTGAAATTTTACTATTACACATATTGGTGACTTTTAAACATTGATTATTAAATAATGGTATATTATTGATGTATTTTATAACTTATAAATGATTTGCAGAAAGCAGATATTGATAAGTTCATAAAAAACTTTTTTAAATTTAGTGTGAACATCCAATATGGTGACCACGGAAATCACAATGTTCATGTACATGTACAAACTAAATTTAAAATGAGCTTTATGAACTTATCTGCTTTCTGGAATTCTGTAAATAATTTTTGTGTACCCAAATATATATACATGTATGCACATGTAATATGTAGATGAATTTATCAAGAACTTTTTTTTGTAGACTAGAAATTTTAGAAATGTATGCACATCTTCTTGGTCTTCCTTGCTAGGACCAGATTTCTATTAGAATACATGTAGTTCCCTTGACACTGACCGAGAATAATATCTGTTTTTTATGTGATTCTTTTGCTCACACATGTTGACCCAGTGCTAAAAAAATTAAAACAACACTTTGTAAATGTCATGCGTCCAAAGAAAAAGATTGCAAACTGACATTTCACATCTGAAATACAAATGTAGTTTAACTTGCACTCATATTTTTTGAGTATTGCCATGTTATTTTTTTGTTAGCAACAGTAGTTTAATACATGTATCATTGTGTATATATAGTTTAAAAAATAAACAAATTAAATATATTGTTAAAAAAAATATAATCTTTGATCGTTTGTCTTGTCACATTTTTTCTTGCTGTAAATACAACATGTACAAGTGACAGCTTCTTAATATACATGTACGTTTGTTCTCTTTGTCATTCAATGATTGTGATACTCTTGGATCTACATTGTATTTCAGGTATATTATAGTGTTTATAACTTTATATGCGTATATTTTAGGTTCCATTTCAAGCACCGCCAATTAATTTTCAATCTTCAACACCAGTGTCAGAGAGAATTGAAAAAGTACAGAATTACATGAGGAATCTACAGTATCTTTTGATCAAATTATTCTTATATAATTAATTATGATCTAATATGTTCAGTTATATATTTTAAGAAAGAAAGGCAATTTAACCATGAGAAATATCAATATTGAATAGTAAAAGTAACGACAGTAAAATTTGCTGGTTTGACAACAACTTCCCAGTTATATTTGAAAATGATGGAAAGAGGGGTATTTTCTTTAAGTCATATATTAATCTGGCTTTATTCTATAAAATATTTATTTAAGAGAAGAGTTTGTAGATTCGTTTGTGTTTAATGGATAAACCAATTATGCAGGTCACTAGCTACCTTCTGTATAGAGTTTTACACACATTAATAATGTGTGTAATAGAGAATAATGGCCGGGGGGATACATGTAGAGATAAAAGGGCCAAAAAATTAAGTGAAGAGAAAAATGAGCTAAAACATAGCCCCCTGTTTCCATCAAGAACCTAAATTGTCACTCATTTTTGTCTCCTGTGATAGCCCTCATATTCACATACCTCGATCCTTTAACAATCAATAAATGTTATTGTTTTTTCTTAACTAAAAGGTATAATCACACTGGAACTCAGTTTTATGAAGTCAGAAAAAACAGACCAATATCTGGGTAAGTAAGCAACAGAAAACTTTATTCAAATGAGCACTGAATCGATATTAAATGAATTATGATTTATTCAAATAGGCACAAAAAATATTCGTTAGAAAACTTTCTACAACTAGAAAATAATCCAGAGCAGAACCTCAAACTCCTTACTTACATATAGCAACCAAATAAACGTAAGAGACATTGCCTATCTGCACAAGTGTTAACTGCTTTTATTGTAAGTATTTAATTCTAGTTTTAGCTCACCTGTCCCATAGGGCCAAGTGAGCTTTTCTCATCACTTGTCGTCCGTCGTCGTTAACTTTTACAAAAATCTTCTCCTCTGAAACTATTGGGCCAAATTTAAGCAAACTTGACCACAATCATCATTGGAGTATCTAGTTCAAAAAATGTGTCCGGTGACCTGACCAACCAATTAAGATGGCCGCTATGGCTAAAAATAGAACATATTGGGTAAAATGTAGATTTGGCTTATATCTCTGAAACCAAAGCATTTAGAGCAAATCTGACCAGGGGGGTCTAGATCTATCTGTCCTGAAATTTTTAGATGATTCTGACAACCCGTTGTTTGGTTGCTGCCCCTGAATTGGTAATTTCAAGGAAATTTTGCCATTTTTGGTTATTATCTTTAATATTATTATAGATAGAGATAAACTGTAAACAGCAATAATGTTCAGCAAAGTAAGATCTACAAATAAGTCAACATGACCAAAATGGTCAATTGATCCTTAAGGAGTTATTGCCCTTTATAGTCAATTTTTAACAATTTTTTGTAAATTTTTATAAAATATTTTCCACTGTAACTACTGGGGCAAGTTCATTGTAGATAGAGATAATTGTGAGCAGCAAGAATGTTCAGTAAAGTAAGATCTGCAAACACATAACCATTACCAAAACACAATTTTTTTTTGTCAAGAATCCATGGTGATCGGTATCCTTTGTTTATATGCACATAGACCAAGGTGAGCGACACAGGCTCTTTAGAGCCTCTAGTTATTTAATAAAAAGCAAACTTAAAAAGATAGAAGATACATAAATGAAGAGAGATCAACCATGCCAAAAAAAAAACACAAAAAAAAACACAAAACAAAACACCATACTGAAAAACTAAAATAAAATGTTGAAGTTGGAACCAAAATTATTGAGGTAAAGTCAGCTGAACAAAGCTATTGTGTTTTTGAATGATGCAATAATTACAAATTTTAAAACTGCTTCAGTACAGATAAAAATAATGGGGAAAAAATTAACAATTCCAAAAAAAATTGAGACTAAAATACTTTTAATATTATATTATTAATTTATGGATTAGTGTAATTGCACACAAAATCTTAATTTTTATTTGTAGATTAATGGATTTAGCCAGAGAAATGATTAAAGAATCCTTACCAATTAAATGTTTGGAAGCAATTATTCTTGGAATGTATCCTTATTTAAAATATCTCTTTATATTGGAATGAAGACCACACATTGTTCAAGAAAATTGGGATGACAAATTTAAATTCTATAGACATGATAGAAGTATTTTTTATTACATTCAAAATTTAGAAATTCAGACATCACTTAATGCATGCATTTAAGATAAGATATATTTTATTTCCAATAGTGGACCCGTTATGGGCATAATCAGTACATTGATTTTTTTATCACCCAATTGCAATAGACAATAAACAAAAATAAAAATAGAAAAATGTTTGACAAAAAACATGAAATATAAATTGAGTTAATAATACATGTAGTCACATATCAAAACCTGCATGAATTAACAGTAACTGTTTAAAAAAATAATAACTTGGGTTCTGTAAACCAATCTGGATTTGCAGATGATTTGTTAGCTGAAAAAAGAAAAGTGGATGATGAAATTTAAATTACACAGAAATGTCTTTATCAATAAAACCTGATCAAGATGAAAAAAAACCATACCCAGTAATTTTGACATGTCTGGGGAAAGAATAAATACCAAATCAAATAACTTATTTAATTTGAATACTATAATTACAAAAAATATGTACTGGAAAGCTAAATACTCATGTGATGAACATTAAATTGATAATTTAAGACTTGTTCACATCTTTGGCTTTTGCATGGTCTTTTGATAGTTGCTTTATTGGCAATCGTACCAGGGTTCTCACTAAGGTGAGTCCATGAGTCCTGAACTCATCAAAATCTGTCTGGACTCACCATTTTCAAAACTGATGAGTCCACAGATGCATCAAGATTGAAATATTGTATATAAACTGAACACAGTTAAACACAAATATCATCATTTTATAGCAAAAGTTTAAAAGTGATGTGAATTTAATGTCATTTCATTACTCTATTGGGATATGGAGACTATAATCAATGATAATATTACATTATATTGCAATAAATTATTTTCTTCTAGCTGTTGGACTCATCATGGCCAAAAATGACGAGTCCCTGGACTTGCCTTCAAAAATCCTTAGCGAGAAATCTGTCATACCACATACCGGTATTCTTATTTTTGTTTTGAAAATAGAAAATACTAAAGCTTTTGTTAACAAAGGAAGATTTTTATTATTATTATTATATAAATTGGCAGTGACACATTTATGATGTAGCTTTCACTGGTTGAATGATTGTACCATGAGTGTTTCTTCATGATTCCACCACTTAAAAAATAGTTTATAGAACCTTTACAAGCCTCAGTATTTTAAAACAATCTCTGATATTATAATAGATTCCTTATCTGTACTAGTTTTCTTACCAATGGTATGCTGGGAGTTGAGAGATTTCCTATCAGTTTCAAAAGTGTATTTAATGGAAATGTTCACCGTCATGTTGTATTAGGAATATATTACAGTGGGAGATGGGGTACCATAGGGATGAGTCGACGAGAGGAACTTATGTACAAACCACTAGTTTTCAAGGTAAATCTAAACAGTTAATAATAAACCTACAAGCTTTAGACATTAATAGCGTTTTTTTTCATCTACACACTTTATTTCATAATTTTGTATTTAAATGTTTATTTTACATAGCTATAAAAGACGATTGCTGGCCATCTTCATTGAGTTTACTGATTTTGACAGATAGTTTTGCTTTGACATAATTTAAGTTATTTCCCTTTGACCTCTTATTGTTAAGAGAGTTGACTCAAAAGATACACCCATTGTCAGGGAGAATGAATAATGTACTGTAGAAAATACTGTGGATTCATTTATTTTCATGGGTATCAATTTTCGTGGATTAAGGAAAACTAGCTTCTTGGTTTTGTCAATCTGTGCACACAAAGCCATAGAAAATTTGTAATTCGTTGAACATTTGAATTCGTGGTTCACTTGTACCCACGAAAATTGGTATCCAACGAATAATAATGAATCCACAGTAAGTTGAAATGTTGACCAGGATCTATTATGATATACACAGGCATATCCAGGATTTTTTGAAGGGGGTGTAATTGCTGATAAATTAATTTTTGTTCAAGCAGAGCAAGGGGATTTTTTTTTACAATTGCATGCATACTACAGGAGTGACAATCATATCTTCTGAAATAATAAAGTTAAATTTAAAATATGGGAATATCAAATACAAAATATCTTAAAATACCACTTTACCACACAATCAAACACACCACACCCTCTACATCTCTGTAAGAATTATAATTTCAGAGTTTGGCAGATTTGATGTTTGATTATGAAAAGTCCTACAACCTCTGTAAGTATATGTATATTTAATATATATGAGTGTGCTAATAAAAACAAACTTATATTCCTCATATCTCCTTTCTATTCATATTTATTTTAACTATAGATTAAGAATGTATGACAGCAAATTACAGGACAAATATCTAGACAAAAAGTCACAATTTAGTTTTGAGATGATTTTCTGTGATGTACAGAAACTCTTATTTTCAACACAAATTTTGTGTTTTTCTTGACTATAATATAAAAAGCAAATTTGTAATCAAAATGTATTCTAATTAAAAATCAATAATGATAAAAAAAATTCAATAATTGAAAACAACTTGTCAAAGTGACTTGGTTCATAATTGGCTCAATGGTGCCACAAAATATATCTTATGCATGTTAAAAGTTGACATCATTAAAGGCTTATAAACAATTTCCTCAACCTTAAAATGAATATATGTAAAAATAAATTACTTCAAGAACTTTTTTTTTTATCATGTATATCATATATCCAAACAATAATAAACAAATTATTTGTGAGTTTTATTCATTGACTTTTTGTTCTATCAAATTTGTTTCTTTCTGTCTTTTTACCTAGATATACTACATGTACTGTCATATGATATATATAGATTCCTACACTGCAACAAGTGTATTACGATATTTCTCCACTCGAGACGGTTAAATTTTATTATTTAAAGCGTGAGGTTGCCGAGCTCTTTAAATAACTAAAATTTAACTGTCGAGAGTGGAGAAATATCGTAATACACGAGTTATAGTGTAGGAATCTGTTTCTCTAATGATTTTTATCCTTCTTTTTCAAAGATTTTCAGAAACTTGTGTTCTTTATATGCGACGTCATCAGGCATTGTTGCCTTTTTTCATGACGTCACAATAGGAAAATACAGAAGAAAACAAAACATTTAGACGTCATAATCAAATTTCGACTAATCATTTGCCGAGAACAGATTTTTCACTAGTGAGGAGAAATATTTTTCTCACACCGGTCAGGAAATGTGAAAATAGCACAAACATTAGAGAACACTGTTGTCATAATTTTATCTATTTTTTTTTGTAATAGAAATAAAGCTAGCAGTTCTGAGTTTTTTTTAAATATGGACATGATGGATATGAACATTTGCACTAGTTGGTTATTTTTTAATTACAGTTTATCATGAAGTAAAGAAAATGAAAATAGGACTACCAGCTCCACATGATCCTCATAGTTATGAATTTATCAACTGGAAGGTATAGTTTACATTATATATACAGCCCCACAAAATCCTCATAGTTATGAGGGTCCCTGTCAGTGGCGGATCCAGCCATTTTAAAAAGGGGGGGGGGGGTCCAATTATATGTCCCCATTCAAATGCATTGATCGGCCAAAAAAAGGGGGGTTCCAACCCCCTGACCCCCCCCCCCCCCCCCCCTGGATCCGCCAATGCCTGTGGCCAAGTGGTCTAAGTAGTTCTACGTTAAAACACCAACTAGCAATCAATCAATCATAGTTATGAATTTACCAACTAGAAGGTATAGTTCACATGAATTTACCAACTAGAAGGTATAGTTCACATGAATTTACCAACTAGAAGGTATAGTTAACATGAATTTACCAACTAGAAGGTATAGTTCACATGAATTTACCAACTAGAAGGTATAGTTCACATGAATTTACCAACTAGAAGGTATAGTTCACATTATTCAATCAAAGTTGCCTGTATATAAGGTCATACTGAAAACCACAGCAAACTGACCTAAGCTTTTAAGTTATGTTAAATTGAAAAAGAAATAAGAATAACTGATCAGGTAAAAAAAAAATAATGTGTAGCTTCCTCGTTCCTTGCGAAAAAAAAACTTGGAAAATTCTATTACCAGATACACTTCAAAATTAATTGGTGTTTAACACCTCTCTCAGTAGTTGAACTACTTAGACCACTTAGCCACAGAGACCCCTGAACTTCAAAAAGTCAGTTAATATTTAAAAAGACTTTCAAGCATCATCATTTTTCTGCATTTTTCTGTCTTTGTTTTCCTATATTATTCCCATGACAAAAAAATTAAATTATCTCCCTTTATACTATTTTCTATACATTTTGTTTTCAGACCTTAACATTAACACCTGGTAAACAGAATAAAAAGGAAATGACTAAAGACCTAGAACATATGGCTAAAGAAATAAGACTCAAGGTATTTAGTCTTTTAACCAAAATTTAATATACAATGCTGGAATAAAAATAGGTAATCCGTCCTTATTTTTTTTTATATATAGTTCCATTTTTTTCAGAGACCTATGACAATAAATACCAATGATGTCTTCTGTAATATAACAATGAAATTTAACCACTTAAAAATATTTGCTGTTCAGCAAAGTTTAGGGTGATATAACCTTCTAGGAAATACATGTACTGAATGGATGACCAAATGGGCTGTTTCAGAAGGCACTAAAAACCAAATCTTGGTCATCATGGGTAGTAAGGCCATAAAAAAAATAGGTTTGTTTGCCCAAACGCTACCTACCCAGAAAAAAGCTGCCTACTCAAATTCTTTTATTATCCTGATTTGAAGAAGTTTTTTTTTTAATCAGATAGGCATGAAGACTAATAAACACCCGATACTTCAATTTCTCATTTTGAAAAAAAAAAAAAAGAAAATGCCTACCTACCTACCCACTGTCTCAACTTTTGGGTAGGGTTTGGGCAAACCAAATTATTTTTAATTGTGGCCTAAAGTTACCAGAAATGACAGATGGGAACCAGACTAAATATATGAAGAGTTCATTAACACAAAGTTGCATTGTAGGCTAGATTGAATGTTCTTTGTTAGACAGAGATGTTCTTCCCATCCCTGGGGGTGAAAATGGTACAAGGGAGGGAATCAGACTTAGACATGTATAAAGATGTGTACTTACAAAAAGCTATATTTTAGGCTAGATTGAATGTAATATGTCAGACAGAGATGTTCTTCCCGTCAATGAAGGTATTATGGTACAGGGAACACAAATTGATACACTATTGATAAAAGCAGAAAATTACTTGCACTTGAGTTTATGTCATCAGATACACTGGATGAGGCTAAGAATATGAATTACAACAAAAACCATACTCATGTTGACCACATTTTTTTGCAAGTTCTGTTTTAATTTATTAAGAGCTGTTTATAAAAAGACAATGTATCTGTTAAACTGAAATTGCTAAATAAATGGAAATCTATCTCTGTAAATGGTGCTGTGGTAATATGACCTAAATCATTAGACTTGTAAAGCATTTCACCAGAGCAATATCAATTTTTAAAACAGTGCATGATAAAATTGAAATTAAACTAATTTTCAAAAAGTTGGATGAGACATGTATGAGTATTGCTGTAACTGGAAATAAAGGAAGCATCACATTGCAAAACTTGTTTTAATTTGCAGTCAATATTTATTTGTCATTGTAAAAAGTCATTAAATAAATTCTGGTGCATATGAATTAATATTCATTTATTTATTATGAATTACCGTCTTTAAGTGTGTATACAGTACACATTTTTCAATCCCCAAAAAGTAGATGGTTTTCAGTATTTGAAAGAAAAAAAAATCACCAGTTTTTGAGACTGAAAAGGCCTTGTAATACACAACTGCATACTATACACTTCTAAATAAGGTATTGGTCATTATTTATTATGATTTTTTTTTTGTAAAATGATGTTTGTTTTTTCTCATTTATGTATTTTTAATCCATTGAAAAAGTAAGGCCTAAGTACAACCCTTTTCCTTAAGGTTGACTTTTCACCCTCTCCAGACATCTTAATTTAATTTTGAGACCATCAGTCCTTCACTCTTTGTCACGTGCTGGATGAAAATACCAACTTTTAAGTCTTTGCTTTGAATATGAACCCAGCCTACATGCTGTAACAGAATTTTAATGTGCTTCACCAGAAACAATCAGCAGAAAGTTTTTTCATGACCATATTCTACCGCATATTTGTAATAACAAAGGTTTCTCATTTCAATGTATAGAGGTGACAAATGACTTAAAGTGTTTTAAAACCAAAAGAACATAATACTTGTAGAATTATATGAAGTTTGTTCAAAGTAGAAATCAAGTATCAACCTCAATCCTAAAATAGGTAACTTTTCATAATGAAAATAAAAAATTCAACTTTTCAAAATTAATGAAGCCCAACTCTGACCCTGATAGCCATGAAAATAAATTAATCTAAGTAGTTGATCTTTTTAATCTTTAAATTTGAATGACCTTTTTGAATGTATTTTAAGGCGGTACCTAACACTACAGGGAGATAACTCTTTAAAAATCAGCTAGACGTTTTAATCACCTTGTGCTGTTAAGGGAATATTAAACTTCTCAATGATCAAAAGTATTGTCTGTCAAACTGCTATATAACCAGTGTAATTTTTCTGATTAAATGATTGGTTCAAATGTTTTGAAATTTTTATATGTTTGTCATAGGGTCAAAGTAAGTACTTTGTCAAAATTTTATGAAAATTAAACGAGCCAAATTAATTTTAGTCACGGTGTTGGGTACCACCTTAAATATTTATAAGAAAAACATATTGTATTCAAAATGTAAGCTGATTGATGGACTAAAGTATTGAATTTGCATATATCTATCTTAGGCTTACCATAATTCAGAACCTACACCTGGCATCATACTGTATTCTTCTCGTAAGGTAGAATGTTTGTTTAAATCTCTGTACATAGAAGTTTTTAATAATATGCTCTTTTGTCATAACAAATATGTAAAATGTTCAAGTCATTGTTCTCCTTATTTTAGAAAATTCCTTAATTAATGCAATAGCATTGAAATCACCTTATAGTTTCTTGTATGGATTTATTAGTCAATGATTGCCTTTGTTATTAAAGCTCAAAAAGAACCGTTTATGCAGGGTTTTATACTAAAACTTTGCTGTCATTGAGAAAACTTGTTTCTGTTGAGTTGTTTCAGATATAGGTCAAATGACAGTTGAGATAAGATAATAATGTTGAATTGTATTATTCTTTTTAAATGTTTTTATTGGGTCAAAGATGTTGTAATATTAATTTGAAATGATAGGTAATGAAATAATCGAATGTCTATGCTAGTACTAGCTTACAATTTAATGGTCTGTTGGATTGTGTTCTACTGTTACCAGGCATATCATTCCCAGGGGTGGATCCAGGATTTCAGGTGAGGGGTGCAAATTTAAATATTGCCTTTGGTAAAATTATCAAAATATTCTTTATAAGCTGAAGACAGCCCATGCTTTGCATCTTTTAGTGGAGGCCCAAGCAAGCCACACCCTGTCTGAACTGCATGTTGTTATATTATGTATGTTTGAAATGTGGTAATCCCATAGTAAAATTGTCGAGTCTTTGTTTAACTAAGATTAGCTTTTAATGGTTGCTCCATTCTCATACATAATCTTATGAAAAATATAAACATATTAATGAAAAAAAAATATAATTTTAACATAGAAAAAAAGATTTTAATCTCATGTAAAACATTAATGACATCTGACATGTTTGTGAAGTTGTATGGATCACAGTTGCAAAGAATGTTAGTCCTTGTTTGAAACTTTATAGTTTTCTCTAAGTATTTTTGTTTACCATACATGGTTTAATGCTAATTTTTTATTTCTTTTTCAAATAATAATACATTTAATGTCCATCAACACATGGTTGCACTTTGTAAATACAAATGTTTCACAAGCCACACCTTTTCTTGGGGAGATATATAAGATGCATAGATATTTATTTTGCTTTGTTTACCTACTGGTTCCCAGATATGATCTCTATAATTCATCTAATAGAGACATAACTTGGGAATATTACCAGTATAACAATATATGGTACCAGCGAATATTGAAATCTGAGGAAGGTCCAAATTAAAGGTAGGGGTAGCTCAGAATTTTATTATAAGTTTAAACTGTGAGATGTTTGTGAAATAAAAAAAGTATTGCATATCAACTTTCTGTTCTAGAAAAGACAAGGATATCATTTTTAACAGAAATTTAAAATGGCACTGTTTTAGCCACAAAGGGAGTTTCTATGGGAAATTGCATTGTCTATATTTACAAAAGTGCAACCTATATTGTATATTAATATGAAATAATATATAGCACATGATCTCATGCCATGCAAAGTACAAAAGAAAATTGATAACATTGATTTTTTTTAATGCAAAATTTGTACTACATGTAACATGAATTATATCACTAATTTTCACATTTGAATTTAAAAACTTTAAAAAACCATGGTCATAATTGATATAAACTTGCATTGATTGAATGAGACATTATTTAAAATTACTATTGTATCTAATTAGGCAAAATCGTACAGTACCCACCAGTGCCAGTCTCCAAGAAAAACCTATTCTACAGCAGAATTTCCATATCATGAAAGCAATACTCAGAGAAGTATAAGGGAGGCAACCAAGGTCTATAGGTCGTAAGTATTTTCAGTAACAAATGTTATTTTTTATAATAAAAAATTTCCAAACAAAATCAATGTATACATGTATCATAATTTTATTATTAGTACAACATATAATGGTAGTATTAAGTTTTTGCAATTAAATTCCATTTTTGGATTAAGGGAATGTTTTATAAACACCTAAATGGGATCCAGGGAAGGTACCTTGAAAACTGAACTATGGGTGGGAGTCAAGAAACGTGAAAATCATACCTCTATACGTTGTGTCCAATTTTGAAATTGCCATCACATGGTTAACTTATAATGTATAGCTATGAAGGGAAAAGTCCTTATCAGAAATTTTAGATAGCTGCATATTTATTATATATAGATTCCTACACTGCAACAAGTGTATTACGATATTTCTCCACTCGAGACAGTTAAATTTTATTATTTAAAGCGCGAGGCTTGCCGAGCTCTTTAAATAACTAAAATTTAACTGTCGAGAGTGGAGAAATATCGTAATACACGAGTTATAGTGTAGGAATCTGTTTCTCTAATGATTTTTATCCTTCTTTTTCAAAGATTTTCAGAAACTTGTGTTCTTTATATGCGACGTCATCAGGCATGGTCGCCTTTTTTCATGACGTCACAATAGGAAAATTCAGAAGAAAACAAAACATTTAGACGTCATAATCAAATTTCGACTAATCATTTGCCGAGAACAGATTTTTCACTAGTGAGGAGAAATATTTTTCTCACACCGGTCAGGAAATGTGAAAATAGCACAAAAATTAGAGAAATATCCTGTCCAGAATTTATTTTTTATAAACGAGGTGACTCTAAAATGAATGACAGTTTTGTTCAAGTCTTGAAAGATGATAACTAATTAAACAATTGTTTAGCGTATAAAATTCCAGTCTATTTATAGTTGGGGCTGTTACATTGGCATTTGACCTTGTTATCACATATTTATGGTTAATAACAAATTGAAGGGCAAAAACTTTGAGATGACATGTAGCCAAGAACCTTTCTCCAGTTAAAATAGATATAGAAGATGTGGTATGAGTGCCAATGAGACAACTCTCGATCCAAGTCACAATTTATAAAAGTAAACCATTAAAGGTTAAAGTACGCCTTCATATAACCTATTCATGCCTATTTACCTAGGCAACATTAATAAGGTCCTCATATTATTCTTATCTAAGTAAAAAACATTTCTCAGGTGAATGATGCAGTTTGTTATGAAAAATTATAGAAAAAGATCGATGGAAAGTTCCAGGATAATTCCAAATTGCTTATCTCTGCATAATGATTTTTACGTAAAACTTTGTCTGATCTTCCAGCAAAAAAGTTGTCATATCAATAAATAGTAATTGAACTGAACCATTTTGTTTTGATTCATTATACATACATAGATGTATTTATTTTTCAGCCAAACTTCAATCAATGCAGAATCTCTAAAGAAGTTTACCAGTACAAATGAATCAGCTGACTACCAGCTTAGGATTTAACATTAGATGAAGAAAAAGATTGTTAATGTTTTAAATTCTTGCCAAGATATCAGACATTTTTATCTTCAAAACTTTTTATTAATAAGTAAAGACTGTTTGTCAAATTTGTACATGTCAAAAGGCTAAAACTGTGATATTTGTATTTAATTTGTATTTTATTTTTAATAATTCATAAAATGTATCAGATCAGTGATATTTTTTTTGTACTTTTCACATACATGTGTATTGTCAAAACCATTTATTTATTTATTTATCTTGTATATTTTTTGATTTTTTTTTTTAATACAATTAAATTGTTTGATTTTTAGCAGTTTATTTGAATGAATATTTGTTGACTTTGTTTTTTTGTTGTGCTATTAAGTTGGTACATAACACTACAGGGAGATAACTCTAAAACTGAACATTTTAATTACGTTCTACTGTTCAAGAAATATTTTGAGCTTCTCAATGATTAAAATTGGTGTTAGTCAAACTGTTATTTGTCCAACGAAATGTTACGAGTGTGTGGTTCAAGTTTTTTGGAAATTTTTATATTTATTTTTGTCATATGGTCAAAGTAATACATGTACTTTGTTAAAATTTTATGAAAATTAAACGAACCAAATTAATTTTATTGAAGGTGTTTCGTACCACCTTTATATTACTATGTGCACCACAAAGCCAACAAATTCGTTATCTTTTGTAAGCATAAGGACATGTGTTATGATTGTCAAGGAGGAAACTAAGATGACCACTCAAGATGACCACTCAAGATGACCACTTGAGTCCAAATAATGTTGATGTAAGCAACTAACTGTTCTTAAACAATGAGCAAAACCCATACCAATGAAACTATGTAGTCAGCTGCAAAGGCCTTTCATAGAAAATGTGAAACAATTCATATAAGGGAACTATTATCCTAATTATTACAAAACAAAATATGAAACAGTTCAAATGAGAAAACCAAGGACCTGATTTATGACAAAGCAGTAAACTAAATTACAAGTATAACAGACAACAACCAATGACAACCACTTAGTTACAAGCTCCTGCCTTTGTACAGACAACAACCAATGACAACCACTTAGTTACAAGCTCCTGACTTTGTACAGACAACAACCAATGACAACCACTTAGTTACAAGCTCCTGACTTTGTACAGACAACAACCAATGACAACCACTTAGTTACAAGCTCCTGCCTTTGTACAGACAACAACCAATGACAACCACTTAGTTACAAGCTCCTGACTTTGTACAGACAACAACCAATGACAACTGCTTAGTTACAAGCTCCAGACTTTGTACAGACAACAACCAATGACAACCACTTAGTTACAAGCTCCTGACTTTGTACAGACAACAACCAATGACAACCGATTAGTTACAAGCTCCTGACTTTGTATAGACAACAACCAATGACAACCACTTAATTACAAGCTCCTGACTTTGTACAGACATATGTACATAAAGAATGTGGTGGATAAACAATTTTGTGAGCACTGAAACCTCAACCTCACCTTGGACAGAGGTGTAAAAATTTGACTTGAGTTCATAATTAAAAATTAACTGTTAACAAAACTTTGAATTTTTGAAATACCAAGGTTTCTACTGCAGGAATAGATTACCTTAGCTGTATTTGGCAAAACTGTTAGGAATTTTTGGTCCTCAATGCTCTTCAACTTTATTTGGTCTTTTTAACATTTTTTGAGCGTCACTGATGAGTCTTTTGTAGATAAAGCATGTGTCTGGCGTAAATATAAAATTTCAATCCTGGTATCTATGATGAAAATATTTATTAACATATGAACAAACTGTAAAAATCAGTTTGAAATGGATTGATTCTTCATGTTGCCATAAAACTTAATAAACAAGAATGTGTCCATAGTACACAGATGCCCCACTCACACTATAACTTTTCTGTGTTCTGTGGACTGTGAAATTGTGGTAATAACTCTAATTTGGCATTAAAATTAGTAAAATCATAACATAGGGAACATGTGTACTAAGTTACAAGTTGTTTGGACTTCCAACTACATCAAAAACTATCTTGACCAAAAACTTTAACCTGATGCATGACAGATGAACGAATGAAAGTACACACAGACCAGAAAACATAATGCACCTCTACTATATTAGGTGGGACATAAAAAACAAGATAAATACAAAACACCCAAAGTACCAATATCCGAGGTGAGGCGAGGTTTAAGTGCTCACAAACTTGTTTATCCACAACGTTCTTTATGTAATCATAAATCATAGCGATTATCTTGATAATTTTTTATCACCCTTAGTTTTAAACATACATGTTGAAGACCCATTGGTGGCCTTCAGCTGTTTTCTACTCTATGGTCAGGTTGTCTCTTTGACACACTCTCCATTTCCACTCTCAATTTTATGATATAAGCAGATCTAAAATTATTTCCAAGGAGACAGCTACCCTAAAGACAACACAGTGGCAGAACCAGAAATTTTCATAAGTGGGGGCCCATTGACAACCTAAGAAGGGGCGGCTCTTGTCATGCTTCAGTGATTATATAATTAACCAAATTTTTGCCCCATGGGCTCCCTCTAAATCTGCCTCTACAACAGGACAAGCATGTTAACATATATTTATCCCTTTACAGCCTTCAACATTCGAGCAACAATTAAGTTTATAGTGAGCTTCCAAAGGCTCTAACATGATAAAATTTTAAACAACTCCAAAGAAAAATTCAGCTACTTGATTTTTTGATAAAAAAAAATGGACATATATGGCAGGGTCCACCAACAAACATGGACAATCACTGCATTTCCCTCAGAAATTCCTGACTGGAACATATATTCTGTATCACTTTCATGCCTTTGGAAGGCTATGTAAATGGCTACTATTTTGCTGACTCTTATATAAAAAAAAAACACCAAAATTAAACATGAAAATTTATTCAAACTGCTGCCAACAATTGCATGAATTGAAAAATATGTTATTTACATTGAAAATAACAATTAACATGATTAATAATGGAACAAAAAAAAGAATTTATTATATTGATAACCTAATAAACGTACCATGAATTCTTTCATTTTTTAATCAACCCATATACTGTAAATTCAGAAAGTATTGTGTGCATTCATTATTGACAGTTTTGAAGAATTGTCAAAAATGTGAGATTTGTTATTAGGGCTATTCCAGAAAAAAATGTATGGGGGGGTTGGAAGGCACATATTAATAATACATGGGTGATGGGTATCAGAGCAACTTTTCACACTATAATGCACTATAATTATCAAATACAATTGTCTGGGTGGCGGGTGCTGACAAAAACTGCCTTCCAACACCCCCATACATTTTTTACTGGAATAGCCCTTAGAAAAAATCTGTATATGTACAGCTGTATTTATCAGATTTCAGAATCCAAGTTTTTTTATAATTTAGATAATCACCTAGTTGCATTATTCAAAGAAATATACCTCTGAATTTACGGTATTAAAGTAAAAATCACACAAAGTCAGCTGTTTCATGTTGTCAATATTGGTTTTAATACCTCAAAAATGTAATTTAACTTAAAAATAAATTGAATAACCATTTGCAAGAAAATTAAATAATACTTTAAAAACATGATTTGGGTGTAAAAATGAAGTCAGTCTATAATGCCCATGATTTGTTTTCAGTAATACTAACATGACTGATATATATCAATATACATCCCTTAAAAAAATATAATCTGTACATCATTTTCTCAAAAGTTCTTACAAAAATAATTTTCTATAATATTGGAATTTTCATACCATTTACGTATGCATGACATACATGATAATATATTTCTAAAACAAGAATGTGTCCAAAGTACATGGATGCCCCACTCGCACTATCATTTTCCATGTTGGGTAAAAAAAAAAATAATTTGGCATTAAAATTTGAAAGATCATATCATAGGGAACATATGTACCAAGTTTCAAGTTGATTGGACTTCAACTTCATCAAAAACTTGAATTTGAAACTCCCACTTTCATTTTCTATGTTCAGTGGACCATGAAATTGGGGTCAAAAGTCTAATTTGGCTTTAAAATTAGAAAGATCTTATCATAAGCAACAAGTGTACTAAGTTTCAAGTTGACTGGACTTCAGCTTCATCAAAAACTACCTTGACCAAAAACTTTAACCTGAAGTGGAACAACAGACAGACGAACGGACAGACAGAAGGACAGACTAATGAACACAGACGGACGGACACACAGACCAGAAAACATAATGCACCTCTACTATCGTAGGTGGGGCATAAAAAGAATCATATTTGAAAAAAAAAAATTTCAAAAACAAAAGAATGATTAAAACAAGAATGTGTCCCAAGTACATGGATGCCCGTTCTGCACTACCATTTCTATGTTCAGTGGACCGTGAAAATAGGGGGAATCTCTAATTTGGCATTAAAATTGGAAAGATTATATCATAGGGAACATGTGTACCAAGTTTAAGGTTGAATGGACTTCAACTTATCAAAAACTACCTCAACCAAAAACTTTAACCTGAAGCAGGACAGACTGAAGGACGAACAAACGAAGGGACGCACAGACCAGAAAACATAATGCACATAAATGGGGCATAAAAAAGAATCAAGGTTGAAAGAAAACAATTTCAAAACAACAGAAAAGAAAATCTCTCTTTCGGCAGTTGGTTGATGTTAAAAAAACACCATTTCAAAACATTGGTTCTGCTACCACTCTTTGTAGAAGTACTAAAGACTGCAAAATAGATATATATTTACACATCAGCAATATAATGTATTTGAAAGTTGATTATTGTACAATGCATGATGTCATAAGTCTATTCCAAGACAGTTAGAGACAATTCAACTAAACGCTTAAAAGCACTGCTGTTTCCTTTAAAAGGGGAGATAATTCATTACCATATATCAGAAAGTAAAAAGATATTCAGTAAAGGTCTTTCACCTTATTGTTTGTTGGTACCTATTCATTTTGAAAAACAAATAAAAGTCAATTCTGGTACAAATCAATCACACTAACAAACACATACACAAACATAACATTGATGGTCACACTACGGTCTTAAGGTGGTACCCAACACTTTCACTGAAATTAATTTGGCTCGTTTAAATTTCATAAAATTTTGACAAGGTGGTACCCAACACTTTCACTGAAATTAATTTGGCTCGTTTAAATTTCATAAAATTTTGACAAGGTGGTACCCAACACTTTCACTGAAATTAATTTGGCTCGTTTAAATTTCATAAAATTTTGACAAAGTATATACTTTGTCCCTTTGGCAAAAATATAAAAATTTCAAATAATTTGAACCAACCGTTTTTTCAGAAAAAATACACTGGTTATATAGCAGTTTGACAAATACTAATTTTGATCATTTAGAAGCTTAAGATTTCCCTAACAACATAACGTAATTAAAAGGTTTAGCTGATTTTACAGAGTTATATAAATCTCCCTGTAGTGTTAGGTACCACCTTAATCCTGTGATCACCATCTTTTTCTAAGCTGAGTTTTAATCCATTTAGTCTAGACTAGTTGTGAAAGGATTTTGATTATTTAAAGTACAAAAATATATAACCTTTAGATTCAATACCAAAATTAGAAAATACATATATTGCATGTATCTAAATATTCCTAATTTGTAAACATGGTAAACAGCATGATTATAAGTGACTGTTATTATTTCATCATTATTAACTTCAGACATGTAATAAGAGTTTAAATGCATTTTTAACTGCAACATACTTAGGATTTATAATTATATAAGCATTTAAATTCTCCTTTAATACTGCTTTTTATATGGATAATACTGCATGCATGTATTGAGAAATAAAAAAAAATGTATGTTTATGGAGTATTAATGCTGCCCTAAAATAATACTACACATGACATATTTGAGAAATAATATGTGTCTTTAAATTAATGAATACCTATATATACATGTACATGATTTATGTGTATCCAGATAAGAAAACAATTATCATGATTATATAGCTGATTTATTTGCAATTTTCATTGGCGGATCCAGGGGGGGGTTTCCGGGGGTTGGAACCCCTCCTTTTTTTTTGGCCGATCAATGCATTTGAATGGGGACATATAGCTGGAACCCCCCCCCCCTTTTGTCCTGGGTTGGGACCCCCCCCCCCCCCCCCCCCCTTAAAAAGCCTGGATCCGCCCCTGATTTTGATGTTTGTTAGGCATCAATGAAAATTGAAAATGCATTAAAATTTTCACTCTTCTTATCGTCCCACTTACAAAATTACTTACAGTATACATTTGTACAGTTATACATCTTTATTGACCATGATAAATCTAAATTTACATACACTGCATACATGTACACAGCACCACATATTTTGAAAGTATAAAAAACTTCTAAGTCAAAATAGTAAGAAAATGCACTGTTAATTAGCACTAAATGAAAGTAGAAGCAGGATTCTCCAATAAGGAATATCAAAGATTCAAATCTAAATGAAATCACAAGCACCCTTTTCATAATCAAATCAGCATCATTTTAACCAATAAAGGTAAATGGTCAGAAGGATTATATTGATTTGGCAAATTTCCAAGTTCTTGAATTTCTCTGGATGACATGAGGCCCCAGCGACCTAATAATCTGAGTTTATCTTCCATAACATTGCTAGTAGTGTGCTTGTTTCGTCGGGTATGCACGTTCCTGTGTTGGACGCTGTAAAATATATAGTCCACTGTGCAAGCATCAGCACTGTGTTGTGTGGTGACTTCACGTTCATAATGTCCCAGTCTTTCTATAGTGTGGCGATATGTTGATACTAAATTCAACTTGTGCCATATACACCCTGAAGACTGTGACACAGCTGGATTGCTCCTATGTTCATAGTTCTCCTGATGATGAGATCTCCTAGCAGCATGTTTATTTTCACTTTCTATATGTTGACACTGGTCTGAAATGTTTACATCTGACGGGAAAAAATCTCTTGATAAATAATTGTCTTTGCCATATTGCCCTTCTCTCTGGCCAGATATAGTCCTCGTTAGTAATCCTTCATACCTCAAGAACCCTTGAACCATGAACTTATATAAGTCACTAAATGGTGTGGCATTGAAATCCCCACACATGAGAACCTGGCAACGATGATTTCTATTGGTTTTCGCTACTTTATCTATTTCTGCCAGAAGACACATGGCCTGACCTAGTTTAATGTCCCCTCTCCTTGGATTAAATAATAAATGAGTATTAGCTACACAAATAGAATCTTCTTCAGAATATGGATGTTTATGGGGTCGAAGCTTAACAACAAGACCAACATTGTCTCTGTCCAACAGACTATAGTTAGATTTATAGTAAGGCACAGAAACACTCTGTTCCAGCGTAAATTTTTCTCTTTTGTAAAATGTTGCACAACCGTCTAATTTGTCACCAGTTCTCTTGACGTACACACCATTGTAACCTGAAAAAAAAAAGGTTATTTTAATCCATGGATTTTTATTATAGTGCATGTAGTGAAAATATTGAATCTCGGCAAAAATTCAAACATTACTAAATTTACAAATGTTAACAAAAACAGAAAAATTACAACGAAACGTATTATGTCTCTATTCCTGTCCACCATGATTTAGGCATGTACTAAATTGAAAGAATTGCATTATGTTCAGCATATGTTTTATGATTTCATGTTTTCTACTTTGGTGTATCCTTTCTCAAAGAAAGTACTAAAAACCAAAAAGTTCATTTTCAAATTTAACATGCTTTAAAACTGGATAATCTGGTCCTCTGATGCCTTGTACATGTATAGATTCTGCTTGTATTTTGCTCTGATCAATTCCTTTCTGCTTATTACTGTGGATTCATTAATTTTTGTGGTTATCATTTTTTGGTGAGGACTGCTAGATTAATCCTTCTGCACCTTTATTCAAACACTTAAACTGGATGACAGTTGAACAGAGAATAAAATATCATAAGTTAGTGATGACATTTAAGTGCATTAAAAATGATGCCCCATCATATCTTACTAACAAGTTTCATTATGTTTCAGACAGAAATCCATACCCCTTGAGAAATGCTGTTCAAGGAAACCTCATACTCCCTAAACCAAAAAAAGAATTGTTCAAAAAATCTTTTATGTATTCTGGACCATTCTTGTGGAATAATTTGTCAATACCATTAAGAAATATATTACAAATGTTAATTCTTTCAAATACAAAATAACAGATCATTTATTGAAATCAACCTAGCTGTATCAATAATATTGAAAACTGTCAGCATGTTTCTTTTTTCATCACATTTTATCAAGTTGTATTGAATAGTTATCAAAGGTACCAGGATTATAATTTAGTACGCCAGACGCGCGTTTCGTCTACATAAGACTCATCAGTGACGCTCATATCAAAATAGTTATAAAGCCAAACAGGTACAAAGTTGAAGAGCATTGAGGATCCAAAATTCCAAAAAGTTGTGCCAAATACGGCTAAGGTAATCTATTCCTGGGATAAGAAAATCCTTAGTTTTACGATAAATTCAAAGTTTTGTATACAGGAAATTTATAAAAATGACCACATAATTGATATTCATGTCAACACCGAAGTGCTGACTACTGAGCTGGTGATACCCTCGGGGACGAAACGTCCACCAGCAGTGGCATCGACCCAGTGGTGTAAATAGTTATCAAACGGCCTAGCCAAGATCAGATGTGCATTTCATATTGGGTCTATGTTATAGGCTTGTAAAGACAAGAAGATAAACTTTACATAAGTAATACATCTTTGAACTGAAGAAGAGGATGTAGGGTTTCACAATGAATATCAAATATCATGTATAGGTGTTACCGTTTTGAAAAAAAACACTAAAATACACGCTGAAAATGGGCAAAATTACACGTTATGTTGTTTCATTTAAAATTTACCTTTTTTTATCAATTGATAGTTAATAATTGAACTTAATTTGAACTACATTATTGGTTCACTGTTATAGACAATTTATTCTTCTTTCTTTTACTGGTTGTTGCAACAAAAAATCTTCAGTGGTTACAAAGTTATGATAAAAAGTTGAATACTATGCGCTCGTTATGCAATTTTGTACTTTTGTTTTTAGCTTGCTCAGTGTAGTGATAAAAGAGAAAAATAAATTAAATTTATGCTATTATGTCTTTTATTTTCTCTTCTAGTATATACATTATCAGAAACTACCTCATTTATCAAAATTGCAGTACCCTAGCTGGAGATATATGCCATCAAAGTTGGATATACAAATAAAGTGAAAAAATGTCTTGTCCGTAGACATGCATTCCCTAGTAAACTGGAAGCATAATTACATTTATGTTGCATTGCTAAGTTCCTGTTCTTTTGTAGATATGAAAACACTACTAACATTTTTTTCTTCCATCTATTAATAGAGGAAAAAATTCAAAAATATGTCAGAATGTCTTGTCCGTAGACACATGTCTTGTCCGTAGACATGTCTTTTTATCAATATTGCTTGGCTTTATGGGTCTTAATTAGTCCTATGTGTTGTTTAAACTTAGAAATATCTTATTTTTTATAAATGAATGGTAATTTAAGTGTTCTCAATTTTTGTAAAATGACTTTACGGGAGTGGATTTTAAAAAGTGTCAGATTATCAGTCATAAAAAGCATACCTTATTTTACTTCAATATTGTTTATTCCAGTTGATGCATACCTTAAAAGATTAACTAAATCAAATGAAGAAAAAGTATTTCTCTCTCTCTAACTTTATCTTTTGCATTTCAGTATTAACAGCAGATGAGGAAGTGTCTACGGACAAGACACTTGTACATAACAAGTATTAAATTCAATTATTTGTCTGCTATGGAACTTAAATCTTATTTATAGGTGATGAAAGTTATCTATTCAAATTAAAACTCAGTATTTTCAACATGAATATAGTCACAATTAATTCTAACAGATTTTTTTTTTAACTGAAATTGTCTTGTCCGTAGACATTACCACAATATATTTGTATCCAATTTCCTTGATTTCAGCCTAATTTGATAGGTAAAATGTATGTTATTCTTTTAAGAGAACACATTCAACTATGTCAAAATTGAGTTTTAATAATAGTTTGATTGTTTTAAACAGACAGATATATGTATTTCAGTTAAAAGAATGTGTCTTCAGTTTGGCTTAATCAATAAATTATTGAGATATGTAAAGAATTATGGGTACATTTTTGTATTTTCCAAAATTTAAAAAACACAGCTTAAAATTTAAATAGTAACTTTTAATCTTAACTTTAACAATCATCTTTGAAAGCATTTAATTGAATATCAATAAAATGTCTTGTCCGTAGACATTATCAAAATGTATTTGTTTCCATTTTCCTCGAAGTTAAGCATCATTTGATAGATAAACCTGATAAAATGTATGGTTTTTTTTTAAGAGAACACTTTCAGCTGTATCAAAATTAGGTTTTAATAATGCATTTCATTAAATATGAATACAATGTCTTGTCCGTAGACAAAACATATAAATTGTATTGCTAAGTTTGATTGTTTATTGTAAGAATATGCATCAAGTTATTTTAATGTTCTATACACCAAAAGAAAGGGTTTTTTTGGAAGTTTTGTTATTTATAGATAATTTTAGATACAGTTTTATCAGATAAGATTAATGATCAAAGAAAGCTACTGTTGTTTGAAATAACTGTGAGTTAAACGTGTTCTTGTAATTTTTTTTTCAATTAAAATGTTTGATATTCAATAATTCTAAACATATTTTGTTGTCTTTGTCATTGACCAAAAATCTGACACTGGTGACCATGTCTTGAAGCCAACCATTAAAGAAAATTATACAGTTTTTAAACACCATTTATTTAATAAAAATATTAAATATTTCTTCCAAAAACTGCATGTAATTATATAAATGCTTCCAGTGTTAGCCTAACGATAGCAATTTTTCATAATTTAAACCATTTTTGAACCAAAATATCAAAAGAGTTTTTCCCTGAGGTGATACTCATTTTTGACTTCATGTGAAACACAAAATGCACATCTGATCTTGGCTAGGCCGTAAGGTACCAGGATTATAATTTAGTACGCCAGACATTATTATCATACTTGACTTTTTATACTACTGTCATGACTGTATGCAATGTATATGTTTGCATTTTGTTTGATTTCTCATGATGAGGGCCTCAGGGAAGATTAGTTATATAGCTAACTGTGTAACCCTCTTAAAATAAAGTATTGATGTTGTTGTTGTTGGTGGATTGAGGAACTCTAGTATTTTTGTGGATATTTGCCAATCACTGCATACAAAGCCTAGAGAAAAATTGTAATTTGTCGACAATTTGAATAGGGTCCACCCAGCCTATATCCATGAAACCCACAAAAATTGGTATCCAGTAAATAATAATGAATCCAAAACATTTCTTTCTTACCTAGTAATGCTAGTTGCACTAAAAAAAAGTCTTACAACTATCAGTATATTTTACTATTCAAACCACTTGTTCCGTTTTAATAAGAATATGACAGCCAAGGGACCTCAATTTATTTAAGGTATTTATTGTCTCCAAGCAATAATTTCATTGGTGGATACAGGGGTGGGGTTTGAACTCCTTGTTTTTTTTTGGCCGATCAAGGCATTTGAATGGGGACATAGTTGGAACCCCCTCCTTTATCCTGTGTTGGGAACCCCCCCTTTTTAAAATGGCTGGATCCGCCCCTGAATTTCATGTCTATCTCAATGTCTTACCCAGCTGTTTCAGTTTAGGTTCCAGGAATACTGTGTAATGCTGTTTGTTTACTTCTTGTAAACATAATATCTGAAAGTAAATTAAAAGTAAAGTATTGTATACTTCAGTACCCCAAATACCCTTTTATCCATATAATGTACATGTATAAAATCTAGTTAAATGAAGTAGATAGCACTTTTTTTTAATTCTTTCTACAAATTTTTAAATGACTTTCCAGTCTTTAGAACTCCCTAACCCCCCGCCCCATCCCCGATACTTAAAATAATTGTTGTACATGTCATGTAATCATACAATGTATATATAAGAGGATTATTTGATTTGTAATATGCTTTATGTATCCTACACATAATATATAAAAACTCTTATTTAGCAAAATTAAAACAGATTATTAAAGTTGTAAATAGGATATACCGGTAATTGTTATTTTACAAATGCTCATACATTCATGTATAATAACACGTATAATATTATCAGAAATTTCTTCTTTTCTTTTATCTAATGATATAATTACTTTAAAATTACAGGATATATTTAATTTAAGATAAATGAATAGACTAGTAAAAAGTTGTCATCCTTAAACAAAATAACTCTTTTGTTCAAATGAGGAAGTCTTCAGACAAATACTTGTCTTTAGTTCAATGAGCCAAAAAATAGAGCAAGGTCTTCCTTTTGTTATAATATTAAGGAAATTTACTTAAGTGGTACACATTTATATCTATCTAGTCCATAATACTTCTAGAATTCTATTGCATTTGATTTTGCTTTAATGACTGTCATTCATTGTGACAATAACTGAACTTATAAAAAAAAAATAGCAATATGTAGCAGTGGGGGGAAATATGAAAGAGTCAAATTATAGTATGCCAATACACATAATGAACAGTGCCTGGTGTCCCTATAATATATTTAAATATTTTACTTGACAAGGCATATATATGTTTTATACATGTTTTAGTTCCTCTTACATTGTCTTACTAATAGCCCAACAATGTTAGATCTGTAAATTTGTGGAAGCAAGTTTTTGTTTTTCCCAGGCCAGGATTCCAACTCATGCATTGATACATATCCAGAAATTAGTAGTGCTTTTGCTAATTAATATTCATAATATGTAAATGAGAATTGTATCACGTGATTATAGTTTGAACTAGACTAGATTGATACATTAAAATCTTTAAAACACGGATATTATAAGTCGCCCTTCACAGAGTCCTTGTTTATAATCACTCTGATATTTCCGTAAAGTTGTCAGGCGGTCAAAATCAAAACAATGATCGCGAATTAAGTGAATTTTTCGTGTTCTCGTGAGTTTATTCTTCTTGAAATATTGGCATTTTAACTTTACGTGGGGACCTAGAGTTCAACGACTACACATACAAGGTTTGGACTTGCTTATTCTTTGGACATCCAAGTTTCAAGTTACACCCCGGCAACTTGTTTTTCTAATGACCTTGTTAGCCATTTTTCAGCACGAAGTTTGCAAATTTGACGTTTCAGCCATTTTAGCCTGTATTTTATACTGCAATGTTAAAAGCCTCTCGCTTCGATTTTCAAAATAGCTCAGGAACCTTGGTTTTTGCAACGACAGTCATAATGTTTCGTTTAAATGGTGTATATTGTTGTGTATATTTATTTTCTGCCCCGGCAACCTGTCTATCACTTAAATTAAAGTTAAAATAGACATTTTTTCAAAAATCCCTATCATTTCAATATAATTTCCGTGACCCGTATCCGATTTCATTAGTATAATATTCAAATGAGCAAAGTGGCGTTGATTTCTGGATATGATACATGTATCTGTACTCATTTCGCACCATAAGATTTATCATCAATACCTCAGCATTTAGAGCTTGAATCTCTTGCAGCAATTTTTCAGATCTGTACTTCCAGTCTAGAACCTGTTGTGGGGATTCTCTGTATAGATATTTATTGTCCTCCAATAAGTTCTGAGCCAGGATATTGTATGACATTATGGTAAATTCAAATCCAGGTCTGGGTCTTTGTAGCTGTTCTATACCTAATCTGGTCAGTTCCCACTGTCTATTCACACCATACTCTTTATCTGTAATATACAATGTAAAAGACATGGGTCACGTGGGTTATTTCAATAAGACTTACATGTACCTCTAACACCTATATGTGTATCTGATAGTGATAGCTACATGTATATATATATATTTATACATTCAGTTTCACAAGAAGTACAGAAAATGTGTAGCTTATTGTGTACATCAGTCAGAGCTCAGACATAAATAGGTCTGAATCTGCTTTTGACTCATAGAGGTCTAAATTTGTAAGTTTTAGGATTTGTCTCCCTTTAATGCAAGACAAACTACGACTTTAATAAGTCAAATATTGTTAAGCAAGAAATAATTGACCAGAATCAAAAAGTTGCAAATATCGACTCCTACAAGTCGATAAGTTACCAAAATTGGTAAACTTCAAGACCCACGCATATTTATAAAAAGGTCACGCATCTAAATCAAATAATGACAACATTGAAAAACAATGCTTTGTCTTCTAGAGAAAAATATGAATGAGAGTCTAAAAAATCGGAGATAATGTTAATTAACCTTACAATGCAACCACCTGGAGCCACAGTTAATGAGATAAAACCTCTGTGTTTAGTAAGGATGTTCAATTAGGTAATTAAATATAGATAGCTCAAGTCCTTGTGAACTCTCAGATAGGTTTTTGCTGTCATAGGAGGTGCACTTTGGCCACCAAGTCAAATTAAGTTTTTTCATCAACATAAATAGACCTAAACAAGTCTGTCATTTTCTGACTTAGATAAGTCTAAAATTGAAAACACATTTTTATAATAAATACATGTTTTGACTTCTGTAAGTCAAAAACAAAAATCGACTTGTTTATGTCTGAGCTCTGACTGTACATGTTATTCACATTTGTTCTTATTTCTGTATATTTTTTTATTTTACTCTATAATTATTTCAAGCTTTTGTAGACTAGTGCTCTTTTGGGCTTGTGTGGACGCCAGTCTGTTGTTTCAGGCTGTGTGTTGCCATTTGAATATCTTTTGATTATTATAGTTGTTGGGTTACTTTCATGTTGACAAATAACATGAATCTATAGGGGACATAAAAAAGTTTTGCCTTACCCTACTATGGGCATAATGACTGAGTGCAAAATGCAAATCTAATGGCATGTAGTGTATTGGAAATATAGACTTGACCAGGAAATCTAAATGCTGATCACTGGTCCATGGAATGGGGTCATGGTCAGGTGAACCCTGTCTGACAGACTGTTAACCTTGAATGGAGCCCAAAGTTAAAGAGTCAAGTGAGATAAACACAATAGATGGTACACAATTTTAAAAACATAGATTTTAATTATCAAATATAAACATTTGCTGAAACATAAAAATGAAAACAATTTGTTTACAAGGAACACAAAATTGTTTCACCTTTTGAAATATATAAAGCTTTAAGCAGAGATTTAAAGCTTTTGTGCCATTACTGGATCAGTATCCTGATAAAGTTATACTCACAGAGAAGGATAAAATTCATATAAATGATATACACATGATATATCGAAATTTGTATTGCTTGGCATACAGACCATTGGTCTTCCCATTTGAATGGTTTTACACTAGTAGTTTTTGGAGCCCTTTATAGCTTGCTGTTCTGTGTTAGCCAAGGCTCCATGTTGACATGTTGAAGGTCGTACCTTAACCTTTAATGGTTTACTTTTATAAATTGTGACTTGGATGGAGAGTTGTCTCATTAGCACTCAAACCCATTACATTTAAATTTGTAACTGAGAGAATTGCTTTTAATAAATACTTCTGAGTTGTCTTTTTCATTTTTTTCTCCTATTTTTAAAAGGTGGTCCGAGACCACCATTGTCATCCCTTGATTTTCGTTGTTCACAAATATAGTCCCTAGTGTTGACAGTGGGTCACTTGCCATTAATTTTTATACCCCTTCCAAATTTATTTCTCCATATTTAATGCCTCAAATTGCAAGTAGGGGGTGAAATTACACTGTAAAAAAATTTGGGTCCAGAATTTTAAAGGAAAGTAGTGATTTGGTCCAGCTGAAAAAGGTTTAAAATTAGCACTTCGGAAGCTGTCAAAAGATTTCAAGACGCCCTAAACATAAAATTGTCCATATTTTGAGTTAGAGACGATGAAGTTTTCTATAATTTTGATATAATTTGTCCCAAAAGTAGTACAACACACTGTAAAATGTTCTTTGAAAAAACGCAGGTGGGATTTTCTTATTTTCATTTATGTTCTAAAAGAAATGCACTACGAAATAATTGTGGTCTCGGACCAGGTGAAACTGGATGTGATGTACATGCACTGTTTGGTGGTTTTACATCTTAAGGTGGCTCGGGCGTATTCGAAGTTTCTATCAGAAGTGCCGTATTTTTGGTTATTTTATTCTTTAAAGAAAATGATTCAAATTGGTCAAAAAAAAATAGGGGGTCACGGACCATTTAAGCTCAAAATTTTACTTTTAAACAGGTATGTAAAAGGGACCATTTTTCAATGAAATGATAGGGGAAATAGAGTTGTTGACATATTTTTTTCGGAATATCAAAAAACGTTCTATGACAATTGGTCCAAAACTGTTATATGAAAAGCTGGAATATAGCTTCAAAGAATGAGCCAATAAAAAACATAGGTCACCGATAAGGAAAAAAAAATATTTTACCTTAAAACCCAAATTTTGGCGGGAAAATGGTGAAAATGGGTGAATTGTCATTTTGACCCTTTAAAAAATACCGATAATAACGAAAATATTCTATTAGTTACATAACTACAATGATTTGACATTTCTAATCAATCAAAATATTAAAAAAAATTATATCGAATTTACGACAAATACTTTTGTAATTCATGCGTGAAATTATGCGCAGTCGAATAGTCCCGAGCCACCTTAACCCTTTCGCCGACGAGTCCCGGTTTACCGGGATTCACGCTTCAGACAGCTGACGATGAGTCCCGTTTTACCGGGATCGGAATACCTCTTTTATGTTTCCCGCTCAAACAGTGCAAACGTGGGTTATCTTTCTTTGATGGATAACCCGGATGAAAGTGTAAACATGCCGGTTCCTTTTGTTGAAAACCGTGTCAAAATCAGAGGAAATTTACGGAATTTGCGAGAATTTGAAATGAGGGAACATTTTTTTTTGAAAGAATATGGAAGAATTGAAGCCAAACTAGTATACTTTTTTGACATAAAATGTCGTTTTATGTACAAAACAGTTGGAATGGACATCGATCAGTGTGAGGAATTTGTACAGCCTCATAAAATTTTTCAAAATTTTGCCGTTTTGGGTTAAAAAATTACGATTTGGGGTGAAAGAGTCGAATTTTGAGAATTTCACCTTGATAATGACGAAAATTTGAAAATTTTGATATTTTATGAAGAAAAAATTGTCAAAACATGAACAAAACTGTGAACAGGGTCTTAGTGAATAAAATAAATACACAAATAACTATAAACAAGTTTTTATTGACATTTATTATGAATATTTCCAACTCGAGTAATAGTAGCCAGGGACGCCATCGTCTCAGAGTAGCTTCTGTCTGGGCAGCAATCGGTGAAAGGGTTAAAGGTGTTTTAACGTCTGATATCATGATGATCATGATTTACATGGAATTCGTTTAAAATTTCTGTTTAAAGAAAATGGTACATTGACATGTATGAATGCCTGTGACTTTGCATAATTAACCTAACGAAATACATTTTTTTAAATATAATATTCATGTCTTTTAATAGAAAAACCTTTTCATTTTACAGTTAAACATGTTAAATAAAATGCATTCACACTCTCCACATGTAATAAAATGAAAATAAACATGTACCTATTTGTTTAACCTTGTTTGGACATTTTATCTCCTCAGCAAGTTCAAGAGTTTCTTCAGTTTTGGTTCGAGCTACTTTATAATTAGATTCTCCAGACAAATGTACTTTTCTTTTTTGAGTTACAGTTTCATGAAAGCTGTTTTCCAATAACCCTGAGGAAAATGGAATTGATCTTCGATTATAACGATCCTTTTTATACTGAAATATTTCCTCTTGTACTTCATTTGTACAAGGTTTCATAGTACATCCAACTTGAATAACAGCTGGGTCGTCTAATACATTAACGTTTTTTTGGCTACACTTTTTCTGCATTCCTTTTTCCTCTGATCCACACAAGTCCAAATTTTCAATGTTAGATTTTCTGCCTTCCACTGTTTGTCTTTGATTATAACATTTGTGTTTATCTAACAAATTATCTTTTTCCATTTCACAGGAATTACTTACACTTGAACTAGTACATGTATTTAATGATATGGTACTAACAGTTCTTTGATTCACAAGTCTCCCCAATATACAAAGCCTGCACTGCATTTTCGAAAACATCTTTCTCATACAAAGTCAATACCACTTGTGACTTAAGCTTGACATCCATTCTAAAAATACTTATCATGATACTACTAAGGTTTAAAAAACCCAATAAGCTTTAACCTTGACCTTTAAGATTAAAAATAGGATAACTTCACCAATACTGGCAATATTACATCATACATGTACATGTAGTGTTTCACTATTGGGCTGCCTTATATTGCAAAATTCTTTGACACGTGCTTATTTAAAAAAAATGTTTTGTTCCGAAAAAAAATGAATAAATGTAACTTGTTCAAATGTTAGTTTCACTTTAAAACAAGTTTTATCGCATGGTTATATATTTTCGTAGACTTCGGCCCTTTGTCATGTTTTTTTTAGTTTTCTTTCACATTCAATCTAAAATGTTCTTATTTTGAAAACATTGGCAGTGTGCCGAAAAGTTTTATAAACAAAGCAACCACTTATCAATCACTCCTTTGTCATGCATGTACTGGGTTTTCGTCCTTGATTATAATAACACACGAGTCGACTACGGGTCTTAAATTCCGTGTTTAATAAATTATTATAAATTAAGGAATGTATCTCCCTCATGAATGCAAAGCTCCGATTCATTACACGGATTTGGGTATACGTTTTGGAACTTTTGGATTATAGCTCTTCATTTTTTATATAAGCTATTTAAAGGATTTAAAATATTTTGGCCACGAGCATCACTGAAGAGACATGTATTGTGGAAATGCGCATCTGGTGCAAGACAATTGGTACCGTTAATTTTATTACCGAATAATGTCCAGTGGCGGATCCAGGGGGGGGGGGGGTTCCGGGGGTGCGCACCCCCCTTTATTTTTGCCGATCAATGCATTTGTATCGGGACATATGTTTTGCACCCCCCCCCCTTTTTGCCCTGGGTGCCCTGGGTTAGCACCCCCCCTTTCGAAAATTCCTGCATCCGCCCCTGATGTCATTAACCTCAGCATAGAACCACCGGCTTAAATTTCAATCATAAACACACAAGGATTTGTAACAAGAATAAGAACACCAATTAAATATTTTGTACGTATATGCTGTTTGTACAAAGTGAAAGATTCTATATCCACTTGTAAACAGGAGCGATGTTTTACATCTACCCGTTGTGGGGGGGAAAGAAGGTTCTATAGTTATATTGAATGGAAAAGGGTTTATAATTATATAGCAGAGACATATGCTACTTTATTTATATCTCTGGTTAACTTTATATGCCGCTATGGTTCCAACATCTTTGCACAATTATTTCCTAGCTAGCGGCCTATTTGGAAAAATCAGATATATCATCATATATACTATGATGTCAGGGCCGTAAACTACATAGATGCATGTAGGCAGTTGCCTCCTATTGCGGACTCACTGACAACAAAAAAAATAATAAATGGAGAAAAAAACGCTATTTAAGAATGGAAAATGGTTAAGATCATGCATAATTTTTATAGCACTGGCTGTTAGTTAAAACAACAAGGTGGTTAAATCATAATTTCATGCAGGTGTGTTCAATATTTGGATCTGAATGTTCGGTACCCAACTCAACTCCTTCGCACACATAAAATTTTCCCACCAAATACTATTGCATGTAGATCTGCATACATAGAAGTAACAATGTTGGCAATATTGAATGCATAGAAGTGCTAAAAAGATGGGATTTGTCCAGTCAGAAAAAATCACCTTAGCATTTGACAAAACCAGAATAAAACTTTTTGGTGTATACAAACATTGTTACGTTTTAATAATTTGAACTTGATAGATAAAATTATGAGTTATTGAGTATGCATTTTTATTTTAAGGTTTGAAAATTGTGTCTTTGAAACGAAGTCAAAATTAATTCGATTTGGACAGCCAAATAAGCCGGATAAACCGCAAAAAATGACCAACTTCAGGGGGCTTAAATTTTTAGTCTTTGCAAAATTTTCCCTTAATTTAAGTGAGATATCTTGCGTAAAGAGTCATAAAGCAGGATAAAGCGAAAACAAATATTACGCTACCCGGACACGTAATCTAACTCTGGTTTATAACTATTTTTAATATATTCCAGGCGCATATTTATTGAAATGTATCAAAAAATTAACAAGTCGTGTATTCTTGGGAGGTACATTGCATACAAGGAAAAGGCCTGGTGTTATATATATAATCCCACTTTTTTTTCTGAACGGTTTTCCCCTTTTAAAACCAGCAGATTTATTTTTTTGATGGATGTATTGTAATTCTGTTATGTCTTGCATTGCACAATTTGCCAAAGCCAAAGCCATTGTATGACTATCTATCATTATTTTAATAACGTGTAGACACAGGCACTTGTCTCAAAAAAAATTCCTTTATACCTTAATATAACACAAGGTACTTAACTAAATTTTTTGAAAAATGACACCCTGTCCCGAATTCCCGTTATTTTTTTATTTCTCGGTTGTCAAACCTACTTAAACTTAATATGCCGTAAATCTAAATTGATTTATCTACATATTGGTATATGACACGATTATCATTGTTGTCGGGATCATTAGCAGCAGGCCTCAGAAGTCGGTCAACGGGATGTTTTTTTGCATTCGTCTCAAACTTTGGCAACACCCAGCCCGCAGTGATTGAATTATTATAAAATATTATTAAAATAAAAACTGTCAGCTTCCCTCTGACTATGAATTATTATCTTTATTGTAAATTCTTTACAGATTATATGAAACAAACCCAAATAAGTTTGTTATGAAACCCACGTGTACACAACGACACTAATGTAGAGTTATAAATTGACCAAAATTTCCCACATTTATTTTTAGCCAGACGATTGACCAATGAGAAACAAGTATAAAATTACATGCGGACTGGGTGTTGCCAAAGTTTGAGACGAATGCAAAAAAACATACCGTTGACCGACTTCTGAGGCCTGCTACTAATGATCCCGACAATAATGATAGTCGTGTCATATACCATTGTGTAGATAAATCAATTTAGATTTACGGCATATTAAGTTTAAGTAGGTTTGACAACCGAGAAATAAAAAAATAACGGGAATTCGGGACTGGGTGTCATTTTTCAAAAAAATTAGTTAAGTACCTTGTGTTATATTAAGGTATATAGGATTTTTTTTTTTGAGACAAGTGCCTGTGCGTGTAGACTATAAAGTGACCATGGCTAGAATTTCGGTTCACCACTAAAGAAATGTGTTGAATGTACATCAATGAGACATTAATCTAATGACACAATAAACTAAAAGAGATAATAAACAGTCACACATAATATATATATAGAGTAACATACTGTCTTCAACAATAGACACTACTAAAATGTCAAATCCACGTGGTCAAATAACTTCTAAATAAATAGTTTCTACAAATCTTTCATTTATTAGACAGAAACCTTGATTCAACGATCACCAGTTATTACAAAAAACTCCGATTTTCGATCGAAGGCACATCAGTCCTGTATTTGGTGTCACAAAAAAAATCTTACGACTTAGACTGATCGTAAGTCACGAATAATTCAATGTACTTATGACCAATCTTAGTTGTAAGTGTTTTTTTTTTTGGTATAACCAACTCCTAGTGCATCGACTGAATTCACATCATAAACAGATATGGATATAATCATATCAATTCTAAGATGTTAAACCACAGCCAGATCAGAGTCACACACATATTAAAAGAAAAAAAGGCATAACAATTATATCTAATATTAACAGGCAAATGTTCACAAAAATAATATCTGTACTATATTGATAGCTTTCTCAGTTCAAAACATATATTAATATAAATTGCAATACTTTTCAGTCCCGCTAGGTTTTCTTGAATAAAAAGCCAATTAAATTTGGCACTTGTGCTTAACTTTCAAATTTTACAACATATTAGAATATGATCATAAAAGGCTTTTCTTAAAAAGTTATAAAGGGGACATTGACATATAAAATATTGATAATATAGGCAATCGTTGAAGCATGACTGTATCGAGCCACCCTTACAGGACAGTCAACCCCTCCCCCTTGTATTTTTTGGGGGATCCTATGGCCACTGCATGGGTATTTTATTTATTTCAGTTTTATTACTAGTCCCCGCGGACCTACTATGCCGATTATGTGCTATATTACAGGAACAGTGAACTTTTTTATGTCCCTTTACGAGATAGCAACTCAAAAATACAAATAATTTTACATAAAAAAGGTCAAACGACATATGTACTAACTTACCTGTATACATGTGTCTTTGTCTCCCAGACATGAATATATACCTTATGTATATCTTATTGGTCAATATATTCTGTGTACATCGTTTATAAAGGAATCGTAACATTAATCATTTCATTTATAGAAGACCCCCCATCCCCTTTCGTTGCTAATACCTTAACAACGCCTGTGACGTGTATACATATTTACGTTCGATGCGCCATAAGGGCACGGAACAGCATGTGATGGTTTAGCTAAAGTTTTCCAAGAGAATCTTTGAACATGGTCCCAGCCAATAGACTGTGATCCCGCTATACATAATCATCTTGTTCTATAAATATTGATATATGAAATATGTAATATGCACATGTATCTAGGCAGGCGAACCAGTCTACTCAGCCAACAGAATCACTGTTAACCGCGGGTGACAATGTTACAATCACCATCACGAGTTGGTTGACCGGTATGGCATATTTCTCCGTTTCACAGATGATATAGCAAATATGTTCCCTTTCCCCAAATGTAACATAACCATATTAAATTAAAACCGAGTTTGTACTGACGAAATGAGCAACGCGACAGGCGCCCCAATAATGTATATGGAGCAGATTCTGCTTATCCTTCCAGAGCTGTGACCTGGCTGGACATCACCCCCAGTTTACAAAGCCAATGGGGGCTCGTGTTGTTCAGTCTTTAGTATTTATGATTTTTTTTGCGTACTATCGGTTGTTTATTTGTTGGTCCTTTTCTCAGCTTTGTCAGTTTATTTTTGACTTATGAGTTTGAATGTCCATTTGGTATCTTTCGCCTATCTTTTCATGAAATCGAAATACCCATCGGCTCATCATGCAATGTTGAATAGTTCTTGATGAATTGTATCCATTGATAAAGTGCATGTTGACTGATATATCATTAGAAAGAAACAGAAGAAAAAAAGAAACTCCAAACCGAGAGAAATTAAAAATAAATTGACAGCTAATCACCTCCTGTAGTCCAGACAATCATTAATTCTAAATACATAATTTACAAGCATTGTACGGGAGGTAATTAAACATTGTTGTTTTCAATTGGGATCGGATTACCTCCCTTAGACTGCTTTTAAATTGTAGTAATTGTCCTTTAACCAGAAAAAAATTCGTTTTGCCCCCTTTTTTGCCTCTAATTCCTAAATGGTTGGAACCATAACCCCCATAGTCAATCCTTACCATCCCTCTGTTGTATGGAAACTGGAATAATTTCAGAGATTCATACACTTTAACACAAGTTATTGTCTGAAAACTACAAAAATGCTTATTTGGGCCTCTTTTTTGGCCCGTAATTCCTAAACAAAAATCAATCCCAACCATCCTGTAGTGGTTCTCAACCTTGTGTTAAAATTTTATTGATTTCTATTCACTGATACTAAAGTTATTATGCAGAAACCATCCATTTCAGACAATGCTGACGACGAAGTATTACCAATATACGACCAAAAACATTTTAAATGTTTGTGGGCGTGTAAAAACCCACTGTGAGTCTTCCAAGAAGACTTGTCTCCAAATATTGCAAGCAGAAATTGTCCATGGTTTATTATGGCAAACCCTAAAATTCATTCAGATAATAAATTAAACAAGAGTGCACACACTGAATGTCTCACTTGTTTACTGTTGAAAGTCTTAAAGATAATGGTTTATCTAAAAGCATAAAAGAAACTAAGGTATGATAAATGCTGTCAGGCAGACATTTAGATCTTAAAAAATTTTGTATACACAAAATATAGTAGAGCTATAGCTTCTGGTTATTGAAAAAAAGACAAGAACAAGAAAATCTTAACCAACTTTACCAATGAACCATGACAATTATGTCAAGGTCAGTTGATACATGCCAGACAGACATGTACACCTTACAATGGTTCCATTATATAATTGACCTATTGCTTAAAGTACTTGAAATACAAACTAAACCACAAAAAACTTGACCTTGACAAATGAACCATGAAAATTAGGTAAATGTCAGAATAGACCTGCAAGACAGACATGTACTCCTTTCAACTATTCCATATACCAAATATAGTTGCCCTATTGCTTATAGAACTAGACTAAAACAGACTCAACCACAAAAACTTGGCTAACCATGAAATAAGAGTTCCAAGGTCATATGAAACCTTTCAGACTGACATGTCATTCCATAGACCACATATATAACTTGTTGGCTTACTGCTTACTAGTATATATAGCATTCAAGAAACAGACCTAATCATGTAACCTGAACCTTTATCATTGATCCATGAAATGAGGTCAAGGTCAGGTGAACTCTGTCTGACAGACATGCAGGTATCACAAATAAACCATATACCAAATATGGTTATCCTCTCACTCGTAATATTTATATGTGAGAAATTCACATGACAAATAAACTAAATCTTTTTTCAAGCAATGGCTAAACCATGAAAATGAAGTCAAGGACAATGGACATTTGACAGATGGAAACTTTGTAATCTGAGGTAATTGCATACTAGATGTAGGTGACAAAGATGACCATGCAAGGAGACAGCAGTAATCCTATGTTTCTCAGCAGCTTCTATGTTTAGAAAACATGTTTTGTTTTTGGTTCATGTCTGTCATATTTGTTTTCATAAATCATTTTGTTATATTTTTTTTCCCTTCTCATTTACAACAGTTTATGAACTTTGCTTAGATCATCACTGATCAGACAATAAATAAGGTAAATTATAACCTAGGTCTTCCTACATTTTCTAGTATGTTAACCAATGGTGGATATGATTGATGGATGGCTGTTTGATGTCCAGTGGCAAATCAAATGAATATCCAGGATGAGAACATGATAATGCTTTGTACCAGATTTTAAACAAGCTTCTTCATTTAGAAACAGTTTACAGGAAGAAATAACAACCTATTGGTACACTCTGACACAGATCTGACCAGTGTCTGCTCTTACTCCAGAATGACACCTGCGTAAAGGGAGCAGAAATACTTATTTAAGTATTTCTTTTCATCTGGCCTGGTTTAGAAACCACAATCTCTTGAACAGGAAACAGACACATTACAACAAGACCACTGAGGTGGTTCTGGTGAAATATAAGGCAAATAAATAACAAAATATTAAGTTGATACCATCACACTTTATCTTGCACTAAGACAAAAATCACATGACAACAAAATGGCTAATAACAATATTTACATACAACTGCTTGTACTAGCTGCCTGAAGAAGTTACCTCCCCTTTAATCACTCATCAAAGCTATTGCATGTCGTAACAATAACAACAATTGGGACGGCACCAACATGTGCGAATTAACAATAAAATAACAATGCACAAATATTTACAATTCTTAGCACTTGTTACTGAATGAAAGTAAGAAAATATCATCTAAATCACAGAATTTATATAAAAAACTTTATCAGACGTGCATCAAGCCTGACGGAAGTGCAGTTCAGGTGTGTACCTAAATTTACATACATAATAGACATCACAAAGAAATAAACCATTTTCAGATGTGTAACTTAAATTACATACATAACTGAAAAAGAAAAGAATTTATTATTTTAGCTGTGTACCAAAAATTACACAGATAACAAAGAAAAAGAATTTATAATTTTTCAGGTGTGTACCTAAATAATATACATCACAAAGAAAAAAATTTATCATTTTCAACTGTTTACTTAAATTTCATACATAACAAAGAAATTTATCATTTTAAGGTGTGTACCTAAAATAAGATTCATAATTATATAACAGACAATGAAAAGAATTTACAATTTTCAGAAACATAACAAGGAAAATATTTTATCATTATCAGGTGTGTATCTCAATTTATAGTATCTCTCTGTTTACTCTGATATTTTTTTTAAAGAAATTTCAATGATTCTTATCTCTCTGCAATTAAACAAACTTTGAAATTTTTCTTTTGTTGTTATACGAGTTTTTTTTATCAATTAGAAACTTTGCCACAATAATTTTCCCTTTTTTATCTAAAAAATAAAAAAAAAATTAAATGGCAATTGGTAATTTACCCGGAATCTTCTTTTTATTCAAGTATTTTTTTTATTGAACACCTCAAATACCCCCCCTCCCCCCAAAGCAATAAATTTACTCTCAATCTATCCCTAAAATTAACAGATGCACCACACAGTTGTTTTAGTGGCAAAAACCAAATGATTACAATGTTCGATTAAACCACTTTTTTTTCCAATCCAATTAAAATACAAACCCTCTGTCCAAGCTTTGATTTCAAATCAGATATATCAGTCACTTTAATTTCTATCCATAAAGGATTTTTGTAATGGTATACTATGTACATTTCTTTTAAAACATTTAATGTGGATAAAAATTCACTAGCCTGTGGATATATGCAAAAAAGATATGAATATAAAATGTGCATCTAAGGGATGAACATGTACAATCAGTTTAAAAAACAAACAATGATGCACCAATGATAACAATTATTTAAGAATAAGCTAACAAAGAAAATGTACAATCCAATAACAGAACAAGAACATTAACAGCTAAAATACAATTATTATTAAAAAGAACATGATTTAACACACACTTATTTTTACAAGTACATAATAACATTTTTTTTATTAAAATAATTTTCCTAAAAAGTAATATACAGTAGAACAAGCACAAATTTGTTTTGCTTGGGAAAAATAAAATGACCATATCATATTTACAATATAGAGTCAAATCTGAAAATCTGAATAACCTTTAACCTATATTTTCTTAACTATAAAAAGTAAATGTGAAGATGACGGGTCTGTCAGATGCCCAAGCTTCAATCAAATCCAAAACAGAATACAGAACATTGTTTTTGAGAAAATTATAGATTTGGAGAAAATTATAGATTTGGAGAAAATTATAGATTTGGAGTTAAGTTTTGTTTTTGAAGATTTACAGGCATAAATTGACAATTTTTCCCAAATGGAGTTTACTGGAAACACATTTGTAGTCAGTAACATGAAATGGGATCAAATTAAAATATTTATGCCCCAAAATCTTAAAATAGAACACTGTTATCTGCCTCCTAAGGGAAACGAGAGAATCACTGCTAAATGTAATATTTTGTATCATTTAAATGACATCTGTGCTTGTGACAGAAAATATAGGTAAAGAACACCATTCTTCTGTCACATTTCATTTTCATTTTATAAACTTAACATCATTTGTAAGGCCAGGATTTTTTAATTTGTTGGTTTACGGATCCGCCGACCCGATTTTGCGGACTTCCAGAATAAAAATAAAATTGACTTTTCATGCTTTTTTATTCCCGCCGACCCTAATTATAATTAAAATAATTTTTTTTATGAAATGAAATGCTTTAATCACTAACAAAATTGATAACACTTTCTGTTGTGAAAAAAAAACTTCCAGTTAACGTTTCTAAAAATAGACAAATCAATCATAACTGACCTTGAAATGTCGTTTGCGCAAATAATTTTGCGGAACGAAACTTGTGTTTAAAACTTACACAATAAGTTTGTTTCCTTTATTTGTCATCAGTCCGTAAGATGCATCATCTCATAGAAATAGACTTTTCCAAATGTGGACAGGGTGAAGGCATCAAGTTGAAGTACTGATATTAACAAATCATTACGAATTTTCTTGTTTCATAGATAATAAAAAAAATTATATCGTCCATTTGGATAAAAAACGGGAATGCGAGACAACAGATTAACCCAATAATCTCGTTTTTCCAGTGGACGAGTCTATTAGGTTTTTGACACGTGTGTTAAAACTTATTTTCGTACGACGTTTTTACGTTTTTTTCTTTATCAGTTTTCGTGCTTGAAGATCATTATTCACCAAGTTTTCTGGAATTAAGAGCTACGCGAATCTATTTTTCTTGTTTCTGAAATGACAATTTAATTTCGTCTTTGTCCGTGCACCCCCCTTTTTTTTACTGTAAATTATTAGACAATGTCATGCGATGTTTATAACAGCTGAGCAATAATATTTCATCGAACTAAAATTTAAGAAATGATGATAAAATAGCCTAACAAACATATTGTTAGAAAGGTGAAATATATATTGATTTTGCATATTTTTCTGTCATCAAAGATGATTTTTTTTCTTTTTTTTCCCGACCGACCGACCAGACTTTTTCATGGGGAAAATCCGTAAACCAACAAATTAAAAACCCGTGGCCTAAGAAAACTTGTTAATAAAGACCTCTTTTTTCATGACAGAAAGGGGGGTCTCTAAAGACGAGTTCCACTGTAAGAAAAAGCCAAGTTTTAATAACAGTCTTGATTGAAGTAAAGTATTAACATTAATAAATACACATTTTTTTGCTTTATTCTTCTGTTAATTGGCCTTAGAGAAAAATTCACAAGTCACTTCTAAATATAGGTAACAGTCACACACATTTTATTTTATTGTTATTGTTCTGTAAGAGGAGACTGAGTCTAATGTTTACCAATAACAGGGAAACGAGACTTTTATAGTAATGTAAAACTTAAACGAATTCAGAATGTACACACAAGATAAACTTAAATGCCACACACACATAGGCAGGACATACAATACAATACTGTAAATTTAGAAATTATTGTCTACATTTATTATTACGATTTTGAAGAATGGACAAATATGTGATTAATTATTGAGATTACAGGAAATGTATTAGATATCAGAATACAAGTTTTTATTACAGTGATTGTTACTCAATCACATTCATTGCATGAATAAAAATGTTGCATTAATTTCTCAATTTTAAGTAACAGATAAAACCGAAAATATATGTATACCTACTAAAAATTATGAAATATTTGCGAAAAAATTGAAATGGGTTAGATTTTTCAAAACTAAAATTTACATTTAAAATTTTGAAAGTGCTATTTCTACGCAGCAAATTGTAATGATCAATACATTTTTGTTATTGTTTAACAATAGCAATAATAAATTCAGAGAAATTTCTGAATTTACATGTAAAATACAGTATGATAAAGTGTGACAATACCGGTATCGATAACAGTTAGATGATAAAATGAGTATGATTTTTCTACTTCATTGACACAGTGGAAGGTTCCGAAAGAAACTTTCATACAAAAAAGAAACCGCTTTCATTCCAGATAAATCACTTATTCAAAACACTATTCAATGATGTCACAATAATATTTACATATGTACAATTATGAGTGATTTTATATACAATGTTAACTTTTACACAAAAGAGATCTAACACAATTGCATTTAAGTAAGAACACATTGTGGATGACTATAAAACATAGATATAAACACATTGCCATTAAAAATTTCATTAAAACAAAAATATAGCACTATACGATGCTTTCAAGGATTAAAATTACAACTTGAAGTTATGCTAAATTAAATATAAATAACACTTTTGTTCTTCAATAAAAATGTACATCATAAAAATTCTAAATTCTTAATAGGGCTCTTCCATTAATTAATGGGGGGTTTATAACCCCAACCAAGCACAATATAAAAATTTGATGATTCTTAAAACTCCTTAAAATACAACAGCATACTTATTAATCATAAGTATCTCCCAGTTCCCATAAAAACCATTTCCGAAACAACTCTTTTGGTGGGGTGTTGTCTCATAAGCAATTATATCACATTTTTTTATTTTTATACTTGTTCAACTTATGCATTCCTATTTTAAATTTAATACTTCTATAAAAGGATAACAGAAATCTGGAGAAGCTCAACGTGACTATCAAATAATACTGTAAACTGAATTTTACCGCAACTTTATTTCACGTTAAGCCCTTTCTAGACAACTTTACACCAATTTCTTTTCCCCAATTTTCTTATTTTCTAAATGTATTCATATAATGAAAGATGATTGATTGATTGATAGTTGGTTGCCTAACACCCAGATGCAAATATTTCATGCACATTCTGGACGAGAACAATTTGTCATTAATTACAAAAGGTTGGTTCTGTGATAGAGGCAAATGAATATCAGTTAACCTATTTCGTGTTGAAAAAATCATGTAACTGTTTGAAAACTGACTTGTTATAAAAATCCTACAAAGCTGACCATAATTCATCTATTATTTTGTATTTTCAATCATAGGCTTATACATGTATATGTATATGTGCACTTGCATAAGGTCACTTACTAATTGTTGCCACTCATATGATTCTGATTTCAAAATTAACTATGATTTCCTTTTAAATTTGATTATCTAATAACTGATGAAGGTATATGTTTGTTTTTTTTATCCCAAAAAATTAGAAGTGTGATCTTCCTCCTTTCAGCCTCAAAACTATGTGGTTTGAAGATCTGAAATTTTATCCTCATTCTATTTTTTCTTTTATTGTGAACTCAGGGGGAAAAAAATCCTCACATTTTTTATTTTTTCAAAACAAATTTCTTAAACATTGTTGAAACACATTCATTTGTTTTTATTGGCCACTCAAAACAATAAAATGATATTTGCCCTAAATATTCAGAATACTATCTTGTAAGGAAAAACTTTTGCCTGTCACAAAGATATACAATCATCTAAGGTATTACCAATGTTATTTCAACTGATCGGGCGGATCTTATGTTTTAATTTGCATAAGGACAGCCTATTTGAAGATGTGTGTGATAAGGACGATTGCCGTTATAATTATTACTGATTTATAATTACCTATCAGTGTCATCAAAGGAATTTACAAAACAATGACTGGACACTTCATTGATGAGTTTATCCTAAAACACCTATCTATAGATGGACTGGTTTATTAAACTCCGCCCAGTCAAGTGAAATAAATCGAGTAATAAACTGTCACTCAAGTATCAAATGCCCTATTTATGTTACTTTAAGTATTGAAATCATTCTATTTAACAGTCTATGATTTTATTTGTATTGCAAGTTAAATTCTTAAAAATTACCAGACAGACCAGGTAAAAAAAAGATGCACAAAATATATTGATGGATTGATTTTTCTTGTTTAATGCCACTTTGAGGAATATTGGCTATTTCATGGCAGCCAGTTTTTTTTTTGGATGATAAAGCTAGTGTGTCTGAAGATAACCACCAACCTTTCTTAGCAAAGGTGAGAAAGGTTGGAGTTGAACACACCTTTAACATGCAGGGCTCAAATTCACAATCACAGTATTGACAAGGTAGTTATAAAGTAGATGAACAACTTGCATGCCACTGAGGCCTCTGCAGAAAAATGTAAAAAATCCTATATAAACTTAAATAAGTCATTTATTTTATTTTCAAGATCCAAATCCATTTTTTTGTTGTTCAAAAACTTTATTTCATTGCAAATATTTTTTTTTTAGTGATACAATGACTCTCGTTCAAGTCCCTCTTAAAACTCCTATTATCTTGATTTTCATGAGATTTTTCTGAAATAATTCTTGTGTTTGACCTTGGACCATCAAATACCTAACAGTGAACAGACGAAAAACATACGAAAACATAACTTTGATCTTATCACTACCTGTAAATAGTAAATTAGAAACGTGAAAAAGGTTAAGTTAATAAAGTTTACAACAAACAGGAAAATTCTAAGAAATTTTAGAAAAACAAGAATTATTACTATAAAAAAACAAACAAATAACTTAAAAAAAAAGCAATTAAAAATGGCTACAATAGCTATTTTGTGTAAAAAAATATCGTTTGATCAAATTTGATTCAGTCATAAATAAATTATCTTGGAATGCAATCTATACATCAACTTAAACAGGCAGTAAAAAATAAAGAAAGACGGCCATGGAATTTAAATTAAAAATATTTACAACAAAAAATAATCTCAGGGATCATTTCAAAAACTGACAGTTTTTCTTATTATCATGAAGTAGGGATATTTCTAATTTTCAGTTGTTTAGTTTAGAGAAAATTCAGATATTTAATATGTTCATGATGTTTACATCAACATCTTTGCATTTATACACTTTCCATTGGAAAGAGTAGACATGGTTAGCGAAAACACCCTTATGTCCATTTTGAAAAAAACTGTCATATTTTGAAATGGTTCCTAACTAACTAAAGCTACAATCTCAAAACAAAATAAACATTAACAATAATAACTAATTGGACCATTTATTCTCGTCGTTGACGTTTCCTTGCCATTGCTAGGTCACCTTCTGTGCTCCTTTTATGATTTTTGAAATGTACTTGTGATTGTGCTGTAAGTTGAAGTTGTATTGCACTGTAGTTACACTTTTCCGAGGAGAAAATTTTACGCAATGCCAACATTTTATGACTTTTCAGACATAAAGTTACTGGTTCAAAAATAACTTTTTCTTCCATGGGCTCTGGTTCAGGCTCAGGAATGGGACTTTCATGAGAACTGACAGGTATGGGACTATTCGGTGAGACAGGGGTAATAACTCCGTTAGTAAACTGCTGTTCTTTTTTATACATCATCATATCTGATGGACTTTCTGCCTTAAGCATGGCATCAACTGACATACCCATGAAAGGAGATCCGTTGGACTTGGTGCTCAAGAATTCCTGTAAATCGACCCTTGTGTCTGACGACGCTGTTACAACAGATGTTGTACTAACAGCTGTAAAAGGTTCACCATTTCCCAGGAGATACTCAGGATTAAGTATTGAATCACCGCATGCTTGAGCTAATGCCTCGATATTAGGATTAGGTTCTGTGTGCAAATCATCATCAACCTTAGAGACCATGGCTTCAATGTCAGACATAGATTTGATTTGAGAATCTTCTGCTTGCCCATTTATTTTGTCTGATTTGTCTTTGTCATGAGTTTTACCTTTCTTTGCTTTAACTTTTTTCTTTTGATTTCTATTTTCATCTTGGATGATTTCTCTCTCTTCTTCCGATTCCTCGTCCGATTCAGATGAAGAGGATGATTCCTCCCCATCCTCACTTATCAGATGAATCAGTTTTCTAACTGTTGGATCAAATTTAGCTAGCGAATTCACCAGCTGTTTGGCCCATGTTATGTGAAGAACAGGTGTTTTGCTGTCCTCTTCCCATTCACATATTCCATCGTAGAATCTAAGAAAGTCTGCGTAGCAATCAGGATCATACGATATTGATGTTTGGTGAATACGGGAAGCATTTTCACTGGCTACATGCTTCATCATTGTTGGTATTAAATCATTGCCAACTTCTAGAAATTCTTTGTAAATTTCTTCATCTTCTCTATTGTAATTAAAACTGTAAAAAATATTATATATTAATAGGGTGACCATAAGATATAGCAATAAGGAGATGAGGTATGACGACTTATGAGACATCCATTACCCTAGAATAAAAACTTGGGATGTAAACAACTACATATGTAGATGTTATTTTTTTTATAAACTTGTGAAATTGAATTGAAAACTCGTAAAAATTTGCCCCATATTTGTTTTTAATAATACATGCAATACCACAATAACAATCCATATATTATTCTAAATGTTAATTATTTCATGCATATTCAGGATTATAGTTTTTTTTTTGTGTGCACTCAATATCGAGATTGTTAAACGATCAACAAAAATGCGAGTTAAGGTATTGTGAATACAAAAAATGATATCAAAATTTAAAATGCGACTTTTCATTTTTGCAAAACCTGTCCTGCCATAATTTTTGCAGTAATAAAAACATCTACAATAATATTCCGCCCTGAGCATAACACTGAGTAAACAACAATATCCACAGTGAGTCACCTGCTTCTTAACAAAATACTTACTTTTTCACTGCATTAGTTGCTTCTGCCCATGCTTTTAATGCTTTTTTATAATTGTGATTTCTGTAATGGTAGCCACCAAGATAGGTATATGGATAAACGTGTTGATTATGGTAATGAACTTTAGATGACTGGATTGATTCCTCAAAAATGTCCACAGGAGGCGGCCTCCCAGGTGTTGGTGAGATCTCTTCTAAGTCGCCCAGATTACCTAAAGCCATTGGGTATCTGTGCAAAAAAATTGACAGGTTTGAATTGCTTTACATTTTTATTTTTTATTGGTGTGCAGAATGGGTTTCTTCATTGTTGAATATTGTACAGTGACCTATAGTTGCAAATATTTTTTTAAGTCTCCAAAATTACATGTATAAAAGCCACTTGGTACCTGTGGAAGGTAGTTGATGGTTATTTTTTTTCCAAATTTGTCATTTTGGGTCCTTTTATAGCTTGCTATGCAGTATGAGTTTCACTGACTGTTGAATAATATACAGTGCCCTATAGTTGTTAACTTCTTCCTTATTTGGTCACTGGTGTCTCATAGGCAATCCTACCAGATCTTCTTCTTTTCATAAAAATTGTTGCAATATCTGTTGCTATCTATAGTCCTTCAGAAGCATGAAAGATGGTTACAGACATTCAAAGTTGTTTTTTCATAATTTTTTGAAACATTTAATTTTCTCATGAATTTTACGATAAAACTTGTAGGCAAGTTCTTTTTGGTTTCATTCTATCTACATTTAGAATAAAATTGAATAGAATATAGTGAAAATAATTCAAAAAATTGACAGTATTTTTTACATGAATAAAAGTACTTAGTACCAAAGGTTAATGTCTTTTTTTAGGGTATTTTTTTTACATCTAATTTAATATCTATAATCTTTTGCAAAATCCATGTAACAACAGATCAGATTTCAGTTTCCTTTTATAATGAAAATGTCAATTTTTGCCTTCTATTTGATTTGGCATGTTCATAATGAAATGGTTTTTCCAAAAAAAAAAATACACATTATTTACAAAAGTTACATTAAAGAAAAATTGAATGTGTGCTTGATTTTCATTCTGATATTAAAATGTTTCCTTTTTGCTTTTAGATTTTTGGTCTTTCATCAAGTTGTTATATTCCTCTTTTCCTTTCTTTGGAAATGAAGAGTTTATTTTTTTGAAGAAGAGTTTACTCATTGTTCAAGAATCATAGATTTTTATCTCTTGTTTGGTTGCTGTTCCACTGATGATCACCCTTATTCCATTTTTTATTTGAAGTATCATTTTACGACACATATTGAAGAGTAAACTTACTTTGATAAATGGCCCAAATCATACAACAGCCACAGAAGTTCCTGGAATGATACAACCATTTTTTTTTTTATTAAATATTAATGAAGTACAGTAAAGTTCAGCAATAGTCCTGGTTATAAAAGTTGGTTCTATCCAGGAATTATATAGGGGCAAAAAAAATTGTGTGTTCACAGTTATTGCACGACTTTGTCATACTTCGGTTAAAATAACAATGGTATTGGCAAATATCCCCCTTTTAAATCAAAGGAAATCAATAATTTTTCTGTCCTGTGTAATAAAAGGGACAAGCATATAAAGTTTTAATGCTTTCATTTTCCAATAAAGATAAAGAGAATTCAGCCCAGTTGGTAAAAGATAATATATATTCAGATATGAAACTATACACTCATTATTATTTGTTTGATGGTGGCCTTATGCTGTTTTCTGCTCTTTGGTCGGGTTGTTGGCTTTTGGACATATTCCCCATTTCATTATAATTTGTTTGATGATGGCCTTCTGCTGTTTTCTGTTCTTTGGTCGGGTTGTTGTCTTTTGGACATATTCCCCATTTCATTATAATTTTTTTGATGGTGGCCTTCTGCTGTTTTCTGTTCTTTGGTCGGGTTGTTGTCTTTTGGACATATTCCCCATTTCATTATAATTTGTTTGATGGTGGCCTTCTGCTGTTTTCTGTTCCTTGGTTGGGTTGTTGTCTTTTGGACATATTCCCCATTTCATTATAATTTGTTCGATGGTGGCCTTCTGCTGTTTTCTGTTCTTTGGTCGGGTTGTTGTCTTTTGGACATATTCCCCATTTCATTATAATTTGTTTGATGGTGGCCTTCTGCTGTTTTCTGTTCTTTGGTCGGGTTGTTGTCTTTTGGACATATTCTACATTTCATTATTATTTGTTTGATGGTGGCCTTCTGCTGTTTTCTGTTCTTTGATTAGGTTGTTGGCTTTTAGACATATCCCCCATTTCATTATTATTTGTTTGATGGTGGCCTTCTGCTGTTTTCTGCTCTTTGGTCGGGTGTTGGCTTTTGGACATATCCCCCATTTCATTATTATTTGATACCAATTTTCGTGGGTTTCATTAATTTTGTTGGTTGTGGTGAACCTCAAATTGAAATGTTCAAAGAATTATAAATTATGAATAAGATTTTATGCAAACTTGTATAAAACCATGAAATTAAACATGCATGAAAATGCAAGTTTTCGTTAGTCCAGAAAATTTTTACCCATGAGAATAAATGAATCCACAGGCATAAGTTATTTGTTGTTGTTTAAATTGCTATCTGTTATACTGTGGATTATTTATTTGGCGTGTGTACCAATTTTTGTGAATTATGGAAAACTTGGATATTTGAAACTCATTGTTTTGCTGAAGTCTGAATTCAAGCATATAGAAAATTTGTCACTTGTTGAATATTTCATTTTGTGGTTCACATCAACTTCGTACTTTATTTGGCCTTTTAACTTTTTTGGATTCAAGCGTCACTGATGAGTCTTTTGAAGACGAAACCCGCGTCTCGCTTATATACAAAATTTTGTCCTGGTATCTATGATGAGTTTTTTTACAACCACTGGGTCGATGCTACTGCTGGTGGAGTTTTAATTCCCAGAGGGTATCACCAGTCCAGTAGTCGGCACTTTTTGTGCTGACATGAATTATCATTGATACGGCTATATTTATACATTAACTGTTAACAAAATATTGAATTTTTGAAAAACTAAGGCTTTTCTACCTCAGGCAAAGATTATCTTAGCTGTATTTGGCATAACTTTTAGGAATTTTGGTCCTTAATGCTCTTTAACTTTGTACTTTATTTGGCTTTTTTAACTTTTTTGGATTCCAGCGTCACTGATGAGTCTTTTGTAGACGAAACGCGTGTATGGCGTATATACAAAATTTAGTCCTAGTATCTATGATGAGTTTATATACACATGAAATCCACTTTAATATGGTATCTAATGATGAATCCACAGTACCTGTTGTAATGATCCCATCTCAACACTATCCACAGTCAAATTTATGGATGGATTAATTCCACTAACAATGGCTGCCACTTCCATGTGTCTGTTACATATAACTGGCTGTCCATTTAAATACAACCAACTCTTTTCTACAACACTAGCTGTGATTGGCTGGCCTCTTTTGTCTTCATTTCCTTTCCCTTAAAATAGAAATGTCTTAATAATTTATCATTCCACATCAGCACATGATTCCAGCACAATGAACCAATGAAAAATACAATTCAATGACAGGTTGAAAAGTAAAAGAAGTTGCTGTGCTAAAGTTTTTATTGACAAACCTGCAAACTAAAATAATGTTGGTTAAAGCCTTTTCTAGTTAATACAGAATAGGATCAGGTATTTCTATTATCTACATGTATGTTTTCGAAAGGGGCAGTTTATTTATGTTGTTAGAAACACCATATACAAGTAACAAGGTTAATCTTAAATATATTGATAAATCTATAATACCATGGTATTTTGCTAGTGGAGTTGTCAATCCTTTTGAGAGCAGGCTCAACAAAGAATTCATATCAAATTTTGCAAAAGATGCAGCAAAATCATGAGTTAAAACTTGACCTATTACCATGCCATGTGACTTCAGCAGTTTCCTTTAAATCTTCACCAAACACAACCCAAGCATGGTCTTCTGATAAAGATAAATGTACGTCATTGTATTCTAATATCTGGAAGGCAGCAACTACTGCAAAAGCCACACCAAAACAGTCAAGCTTGTTCCCTGAAAGAGAAAAAGTGCATACAGTTTATAAAACATTCAGACACCAAATGTCAACCATTCTTAAAAAAAAATATATTTTATTAATAACCTGTTTTAATGTTTTATATATTTGCATCACTACCTATAAAGACAGTGTTCTCCCCAGGATTTTTGGATAGCGCTGTTGTAAGCGCGTGATTTTCGACAATTCTCAGTAACTTTGTTGCGGCGCGCGGTTGGTTTGTAATTGATTTGTTATGTGTTTTTCTTATATAATGCTATTGATGTTTTCTCTTGTAATGATGTCCTCATCATGCTCATGGAAGTTACCCCTTTGTTTGCTAATGTTATTGTCTGGATATAGACATGATAGAAGAAAAGTCTTTTTGTCTCCATTGTAAATACATATAATCCTCATATCATCTGTCTATAAAACCCAAGGAGAAGTCTTTTCCATGGTGGGTCTATACCAGACTGCCTAGATGTGAAGATTTCTTATCACTAACAGGTGATGTTGCAGAACATGTAGGACCAACAATAAAGTCATTGTCAGCTTCTGTGAGAAAGTTTTCAATGACAAGATTGGTATTTTTTACATTTACTTTTATTAACCTTTCTAGCAAAGTACAACTTTTCAATAAAAATGAGTATAGTATTTCAAAGGAAGAAATGAAATTGCCCTTTTAATAATATTCAAATCTTATCAAAGACTTGCTTAAAAAAAAGGCTAAAATATTCCAATTATGAATATGTAAGAAATCCTTAAAAAATATTTTAAAGAGATTTTTTTATTTCAAAGGTGAATTACCAATCAAATACATTATGTATGCCAATTGAAACAACTACCACCTTTAAAGGTTTTGTTTGATAATTTTATAAACATTTGAATACATGCCACCAGATAAGTTTGTCAAGATTTGACAATACTTCTTTTAGGTCTTCCCCTCCCAAATTATCTCCCTTACTGGCTGACATAATTTCCTGTTTACACCTGTGACTTTTTTTAGCATTAAATACTTAGTTGATTCCTTATCCAAGCCATCCTCTGTTTACATTAAATTTAAAGCAATATTTAATTAAGATATATTGATGATTGGTTGACAAATATCGATATTTTATATATATTTATACAAAATTTTCGTTTTGTTTTATTCCCTTATCCATTTGAAAAAGAGCCATGTATGGTCAAGTAATCGTAAAATACGGGCTTATAATGAATCCCTTGATAACAGGGGTGCTTCTTTCAAGCAATACAGGTTCGACAGTTCGGTTGTAAACGCAAAAAAAGTAATGATATAATCGTAGATGGTTCAAAAAATGGTCGAGACAACGTTGTCAGAGAAGGGGGTAAAACTTCCCTTATATAATTTAGAAATGAACTTTTCAGCACCCGAGACATGTATTATATGTCTCTGTTAGCACTGTCCATTCCTTTCAAACGTTTTGGCATCTTTATAAAGCGAAGAAATGTAGCAGTGTTCTGTTAACCTTACGACGTTTAACTTGGCTTCACCCAAGCTGGACATCGAGAAAGTGAATTTCTCAAGTCTAGTATCAGCTTGGGGTTTGTTTTTCTAATCATATCCTCTTAATTGTTTTCAAAGGGTAAAATTCATTACTGTAGAATTGCTGATTAAACAGGTATTAGTTCGATTGGGTGATAATTAATACTTCAAAGACTAGCTCATTGAAGCCAATTTGATCGTTGTTAAAATCTGTTTGTTCAAAGTTCGCTAAACAAGTTTGTGATTGTCGTTGGGAAATGCGGTCAATTTCTTTCTTCTCATTTCATTCATATATGCCTCTATATATTCATTAAATAGATGTCAATTTTGAAATCTTTGTTTATTTTGATCTCTCAACGACGCCATTTTGTAAAATTTATTAGACTGGTCCCGCGGAGTTACTTTAATACAACGGAAATAATTCTTTAAAAAATCGTTAACCAGTCAATCACGTGATCCGAAAAGAAAAATAAGCGGGAAATTTTAAAAAATACGAAAAAAATATCGCGACGCGGTTGAACGGGATAGCGACGCGGTCAGTGCAATAGGACAGCGGGAAATTGAAATAGCGCTGAAAATCGCGGCGCTAAAACGGCCTGGGGAGAACACTGAAAGAGATTGATCACCTTAATCATAAGAAAAGGAGACTACATATATACATTCTATTATTATTCTACTCTATATATACCATAAAATTGAGAATGGAAATGGGGAATGTGTCAAAGAGACAACAACCCGACCATAGAACAGACAACAGCAGGTCACCAACAGGTCTTCAATGCAGCCGATTTGCAGCGAGAAATTCATGCACACGGAGGTGTCCTTCAGCTGGCCCCTAAACAAATATATATATGTAGGACTCTAAAGTGCGATGGTACTCTAAAGTGCGATGGTCTACGCTAAAGTACGATGGTGTATCACGCTAAAGTGCGATGGCTGTTTGTTCGCTAAAATACGATGGTTAATCACGCTAAAGTGCGATGGACTAAAAGTGTAATGTTAAAAAAGGGCTTAAAGTATTAAAAAACACAGATTTAAAAAATAGTCTTCTTGCGAAAGCTAGTACAAGGTTTTATGACATATTTGATAGGCTTTATGATAACCAGTAGTCTTAAGTGATCATTGTTTTAAATTAAGAAAAATGACCACGTAATAATTGCTAAAATGGTAATTTAGGGTGCGGGAATTTCTCGCTACATTGAAGACCTGTTGGTGACCTTTTGCTGTTGTTTTTTTCTATGGTCAGGCTGTTGTCTCTTTGGCACATTCCCCATTTCCATTTTCAATTTTAGGTGTGACAAAATATATATACATGTATCCTGTATATGTTTTTTTTAATTCAGGCCGGTATCACATATTTGGATAATTGGTGTAGCTTGCCGTTCACACAGTCTATCACTAATGTGAACATCTCCTCTCAAAGTCGTCATTGTAAATTATTAATACAAAATTCTTTCTATTTTTTTAGCAGACAATTTATGATTTACGCATGGAAACATGACGTACCTTTATTTTACCGACTTTACTTTTTTATTAAAATCAATATTTGAACGGGGACGGCAAAGTAAACTGCAACATAAACAATGATTTCAATGTATCCGTTAGCTTCAAATAGAAACAGGATAAAGGATATTTATAACTAATGCATATACTTTTGTATCTGTATAGTAAGATGGTCGACTGCAGGACAAAAGTCCGTCTTCTAGCACCGAAAAAACCCACATTTGCTTCAGCCGACAAAACACAGTTATCATGTTTAAACTGAGTAAGTCATGGACATTTGCTTTAAAGTTGTTAATCAAATATTCTACATTAATCTTTCGGCATGTTCATTTTTTGTTTGTATAAAAGACTGTTCACGTCATAATCCATAGTACGTTTATTACGTCTATACTTTCGCGGACCATCGCACTTTAGCGTGTGTAGGCATCGTACTTTAGCGTAGACCATCGCACTTTAGCGTGACCATCGTACTTTAGCGTCCCCATCGCACTTTAGAGTCCTACACATATACTAGTTCAGTGATAATGAATTAATGCCACATGTGTGTACATGTGTGTGTTAATTGCACTGAGTAAATGCATACGTTGATTGAAACATAATTGGCAAAATGCACATCTGGTACAATTAATTGGTTACTGGTTGATGTTAGTGGAATGTGTACCTAAATTGAGCATGACCTAGAATAATGAGGGGTACAAGCAGCCTTTAACATGTTCAAGATTAATTTTTTTATAATAAGTAGATTTATTTATATAAACATGTTCTGATTTTACACTGAAAACATTAGGAGTCTTGGGATTCTATGTTACTCCATACAGATTACTTAAAAGTCTTAGGCTGGTCACATAAGTCGATGGCATTGTATAACTGATATAAACTACCTCTTCCTTCGGTTTTTGGTGGATAGTTGACTCATTCATTTTGTCATTGGCAATCATACCATGTCTCCATATTTAAATGTTTTACTTCCTCATTAGAATCTGATTCTTAGAAATATGGGTATTAAACAACAATATCAAATATTTTATAAAGGATGTCATATATATGAACAGAATATATAGTTGGATTTATTCTGTATTTGTGATTGAAGATTGACGACAGGGATGTTTTAATATAGAAGCTGTAAATTATGACCATAACAAAAGGATTAGTCACTGACAGTCCTATTTCAAATTTCTTTGGACTTAGATAAATAAAACCTCATGTAGAGATGTGTAAACTTGTTAATAAGTATACCAGTTAAGAAACTGTAAAGTGATTGGAGATGTGCTCGGTCTTTGAAACTCTTTGATAAACAACACCAAACAACATCAGAGACAATTTTCACAAGTTCTCTGGTAGCAAATTTGTCAGGAAATTTTGTTTTGTCAACGGATCTTTTAATATGCGTCACAAATTTAGTGTACAGTGCTTCAATGGTCGATAATTCAATAACGGGGAAAATGGGCTCCAGCGTGTTGGATTTGTCAGCATCACTAGATACCGCTCGGTTGACAGTCAGAATATTTTCAATTACTCCAAGCACAATTGACATTAATGTTAAGTTAGGTTCATCATCTTTCAGTTCATGTTTAAATAAGTCAATGACATCTTGTATTTTTTGAAGGGGAAAGAATTGTTTTTCGATTTCTCGTAATCCCGCCATCTTGCATTAGGAAAATAATATTTTAGCCTTTAAATCTGCATTTTTACATAATTACATATTTAAGGAGTTTTATTAAAACATTGACGAAAATATTCATGCTTTAATATTTTTATTATCTTAATTTAATTGTATTTTAGGTTGTCATTGCTTTGTTTTTAAAGAAATTTTCTGTTTCGTAATAGGTTTAGAGATTATTTATTATGTTTTTAGAGAAAATGGCCGACAACGTGCCTGTCGCATCAGCAGCCAACAGCAATGAAGTCCAAAATGCCGCACCAGGGGCTGACCAGGCGGTAATTAACTTTGAAATAAATCTATATGTTAATTTATTTCCCCCCAATATTACTTTATGTTTTGAATTTGTGTAAATAACGATGATTCTGATCGAAAGACACAAGAACACACAGTTGAGAAATCTGATAATAATAATGTCGACGTCTGATTCGTCAAGCTTCCCTTTCGACCTTTCCAGAAATTATTTATTTTTACTTGAACTAAGTATTTTTTCTAACTAGTTGATTGGTCCTTCTTTTTTTCTGAAGGGATAGCATAATTTCTTTTTTAAAGACAGGATGGTCAGCATACTAGATTAAAGATTTAAAAAAACTGTAGTTTTTCATTTTTTGGTGAAAAAAGGGGGGCGGGTCTGAGAAAGATATACTGACCTTACAAGAGCTGAAAAGAAATACTCTTGTTAAAAGTGTATCACAACAAATTGAAGTACAGTTTTGTTATTACACCCCCAAACTTTCTTTTGATTACAGAAAATTATATACACATGCAGTTTATACATTACATTTTGTGTTTCTTAAAGTCTTTAAAGATCAATTTTTATTTAATTTGAAGGGCGATTTTTTTGTTTCTGCAGAAGGTGGTTGGTGTAAAAATTAAATAAGTCAAATTAAGTTTTTCAGATTTATTATTATTGACAATATTGTACTGTCAATTATTGATATATGATCTATATATATAATAGTTGTGAATAGAAGAACATTACATGAAGATATCTAGGTTAAAGGTATTAGTTATAATTGTTGTATTTTATGGATTTATATCTATATAGATATCTACTCAGGTATGTGTCGGGTGTTTGTTGATTTTAGCATCATCTTCAGTTACATTTGTATGATAAAAATTACCCTTTATAATCCGAAAGGGATTTAACTTTTATGAAAAACAAAATGCATTTATGTATCTACTATCTAGTGTGACCTTACAACTTTTCCAACTGCACATGTTTTTCTGTACTCAAAAGAGTATGAGTTGATGTGTACAAACATCAATTTTGTCCATTTGTGGTGATGAACTTTAAGATAGGATGAAAATGAATATACTACTCTCAAAATGCAAGAAACAATTATGTACAGAGGTAGATAAACATGTATGGCAAAGCAAAAAAAATAAGCACTGGTACTAACAGATTCAAATTAAAAAATAATATTCAATCCATATAAAACTCCCAAAGTTTATGAGGTGAGGGCTACATATTAAAATGGGGAATGTTTCAAAGAGACAATAACCTGACCATAGAAAAAACAACAGCAGAAGGTCAGCAACAGGTCTTTAATGTAGCAAGAAATTCCCGCACCCGGAGGCGTCCTTCAGCTGGCCCTAAACAAATATATACTAGTTCAGTGATAATGAACGCTATACTTAACTCAAATTGTACATAAGAAACTAAAATTAAAATAATACAAGACTTACAAAGGCCAGAGGCTCCTGACTTGGAATGGCACGAAAATGTACTTTTATTTACTTTTTGCAAATTTATGTTAATAGTAAATGTTTGCTAAAAATTCATGTAATTATAAGCTAGTCATACTTAAAACTTCAAGTCATTCTAATTTGTTGTAAATTTGGATTTTATGTTAAGTGTATAATAAAATGAAAATAATGATGATTAATTATCTTTATATATTTTCAACAGAGACCTGGTTTCTTTGGGACCTTGAAGACATTAGTAGTGCGAATGCTATTTATTTATATGATAAGTAGTTTTTTCCGAAGGTCATCAACCCCTACAACAGGAACAGAAGGACAACCTGAGAAACAATACTCACAGAATCTATTTCCAAAGAACTTGCAGATGGTAAATATAAGTATTGATATCATAAATAATGTAAAAACATGTAAAAATACACATTGAAGTGTTTATATATATATATAAATCACAAAATATTTTTATATATAAATCTCAAAATATTCTTGTCCAGAAAATACTCTGGGAAACAGATCTTGAGCAAATCAGTAATGCAATGTAACTAGCTTGCACATGTACAGGCTTTACATGTACATAAAATGCAATAAAATTCACTTAATTCAACTTTGAAAAAGTAAGTTGCCAAAAAGATCAATCAAAAGTAAAATAACAAATATCTAAAAAAAAAATCTAAACAGAAAGTCCCTAAGAAAATGGTAAAATCTAAAGCTCAAGCACATCAAACGAATGGATAACAAAAAGTTCTGTCATATTCCTGACTTGGTACAAGCATTTTCTTATGTAGAAAATGGTGAATTAAACCTTGTTTCTAGCTAGCTAAACCCCTCACTTGTATGACAGTCACATAAACTGCCATTACAATGTATTATATTGACAATGATGTGTTCTTATTGGCTTTACAGTAATGGAAAGAAATGAAACACTACATTAATACATTTAAACTGAAAACTTTGGAATAAAAAAAAAGATATATATATATATATATATATATATATATATATTAAAAAATTGTACAAGCATCGTCCTTTATCATTTTGACAAATTAAAACCGTTACAATGAACAGGTACCCATGTTGTCTCTTTGTTAGCATTCTATATTAATAATAATTTAAAAGACACAAACATATAATTAGATATCTAATCATTCCAGGACTTATATATGTACTTATCTGAACAAGAAGCCTTCTCAGACTTTGACAATGAAAATGCACTAGTTTGGAAAAAAACAGGTCTGATGTATGGTGATTGGACCAGTGGACCAAATGGAGATGGATCTTATGAAAAATCTATGGAGATAGATACACCAGAGGTAAACAAAGATAACTTTTGTGAGGCCTGGGGCGAAAGTTGCAGAAAGTAAGGCCAAATAAAAATATATGTGTGGTTCCAGTAACCCGACCGACCCTAGTTAAAACCCCCCGACCCTAGAACTTTTTTTTTCATTTCTGAAAAATTAATTTTCAAACGATCAAATTTTGAGGATTGTGAATTAAAATAATTAAATTCATAGATTTCTGTCATCTGAATTTCCATCACAAGTATCTGTTATCTGTTATGGCTAAAATGCAGCAATTCATAACAGAATGCAACAAAATTAACTAAAAACGTATCATGACTGTTTAATTTACAACCAAACACATGTAAAAATGGTGGACTTCCGGTTGGGGCATGTATAATACCGGAAACAATTTCGGTAAACACACGATTTTTTTCCGGATTTTGACATTCAAAAATAAAAATTAAAAAAAAAAAAAAAATTTGCCGACCTACCGACCCTATTTTTTAAAAGTATGTAACTGGAACCACACATATATTTTTATTTGGCCTAAGACATTGGTGTTGCTTTTCTAGCTATTGTAAATGGTTAACAATTGTTAAGTTCTCTGCTTAAGTCAGTTTGATAAGAGCTTATATGATAGATCAATACCTTACAGTTTGACACCTATTTTAAGGCTCTATTTCCTAGGTGATGAGTGACTTTAAAATAAAGTTTTGCTGACAGGCAACATATTGATCTGTGTCAACTATTTTAGTGGTGTTTTGTTGACAGGGTTCCAACCAACAAACCAACAAGACCAAACACAGACAAATAAGTTACAATTTACAAAACCACATCAAAGTTCCGTGAAAATACTCCATGTACTCCAATCTATACTTAAAAGGATAATGGACACACAGTGTACTTGCAGACCTAACTTTGAAGAAAACATATTGATGAGCCGATTTGAAGATGCATTTTAACAATGTTGTAATACTTATGGAAATTTTATCTTTTGACTGAATTATTTTATTTCAGAGCGTCCAGAACAATGGTTCTATATACCTTCATGTATATTTTGTAAAAGAAGGGAAATCTCCAAATCCTAAAGATAAATTAAAATATCTGAAGAGGTATACAGTGTATAATACAAAAAGTAAGTCAATGAAATACTAAAAATTTAGTCAAAATAATACAGAAAGTAAGTCAACAGAGTTGGTGAAAATGGTGGGCAGAAGGTTTTGAACTACTTTTTGCAAGGAAGGACCACTAAGGAAAAAAGGTTTTGAGAACTCTTGAGTCAAAGGAAATACAAAAACAAAACAGTAAAGATCTGACAGTAAATCATTTGCAGTACATAATACTGAAAGATAGTCAATGTTTTACTAAATATTCGTCAAAATTATTGAGATTTTTCTTTCATTTCATATTTTTTTCCACATAGTCAATTTACACACACATCATTCTACCAGAAATTCCATAACATGAGGCAGGCATTATCTGTGAATGGGGACAAAGTCTGTATGGTTTTTTGTTTTTTTAAATCAAATATGTTCAAAAGAGAACGGAAATACTGTAAAGTTTCCGATTTTGGTTCTGTTGTTAGGGATTTTAGTTGTGACGTTATTTAAGTTATGATGTCATATTCAATGTAAACAAAGAACCGCTGTCATCAGGTAACGTTTTTTTTTTTATAACAAACAATTTTTAAAAATGAATTAGTTTTAAGTTCCTTTTTTTGACTGATAAGGCCAGACTTTTTTTATTATCTGTTTAACGAGAAAATTTGTAAAAAAAAAGGGTCGAGGGGACGAAATAAAAAAAAAAAGTGCAAAATTGGTCCAGTCGACACTAAAAATAAAAATAAAACCAATCTAAGTGACCTTTTTTTTTTTTTTTTTTTTTTTTTTTTTTTTTTTTTAAGAATTTATCAAAATACAAGTACAATGGAATGAAAACAGACCAGTATATTAACCCTTCTATTAATTTGAACATAAAAAAACTATGTTTTTTTTATGTATTTACTCTAATATAGATCCATGGCACCAGGCAAATATATCAACTTGGCTGCGTATACACTATATACATGTATATACCTGTCACCCAGTCAGGAACCTCTTAGTGTATGTTTAATAAATGTTTATACTGTATATGATATTTGTTTTATATATATTAATCAGGCTGTTTGTATGAATAAAGTCTGAATTGTTTTACACTGGTCAACTTTGGTGCCCTTTATAGCCTACTTTTAATATGGTGAGAGCCAAGTTCTATGTTGAAGGCCATACAATAACAATAATTGCTTAAGACAACAAAACAGTCTTGGATGGAGAGTTGTGACATTGGCAATCATACAACATTATTTTTTCTTATTATTTATAAATGTAAAATTAACAAAATATCAAGAGATGGATTTTATTATTCATAATAGGAATAATTTGGTCTGGGCTACCAGCTTGAGTTTCCCAAGTTTTATCCCTGTGTAGGGTGCAAACGTGTACTGTAGGGTGCGACAGTGAAAGGGGGTGAACGTGAATCAAAAAAGTGGTTTTTCAAATGATTTGGTCCCATCCATACACAAAATTCAAAAAGCATTATTGATTTTAATTGATATCCTTGATACTATTTTAATATGCATACTACGATACTACTTCAAAGGAAAAATACAAACCCAAACTCTTCCAAAACGTTGACCGGCATGTCGAGTTCCACATCTGCCTCGTTGGTTATAATGCGGCTGATGCCAACATCTTCCGGTAACTCCTTGGACAACATGACCCTGATTGTCTCATCTCTATTACACTTAACAAATTTGAGTGAACACGAACTTTTCTCTAGTGATCGCACTTCAAGTTTAATGAAAAAAACGGTCCCTTCCCGGAAGTCGCTATTTTGTTTGACCATGCGACAAGAGATAAATTAGAAATCGCAGACCCGTACTTATACTTTTTTTTTTTTTTTTGAGGATTTCGTAACAGTCGACGGAAAAAATAAAAATAAAAGTAGGAAGCACTACTTTTATTTTTATTCTGAAATCGGAAAATGTGGAGTTGGCGGATCTCGTTAAACAGATAATAAAAAAAATCTGGCCTAAATATACCTCTAATTCAAAGTCTCATGCAAACAAGACCGGAAAGGGAAGTAGATTTCTGCGCTGATCTGGTAATTAAAAAAACGTGACAAAAAAATTTTGAATGATTTTGAGTTCATTAGTACAATGAAAAATTCAGGAAATTTTCCCGGTTTTTTTTTATTGATTTTGTTACTGTAATAGGGGACTTTGTCCCCATATAATTTGTAGATACATGTATGTCACAGCAAAAGTATATGTTTCCCAAATAATATGTTTATATTTATTATTTTAGGATTAAACAAGTTCAAAAAGAGAAAATTTCAGAATACTGTAAACCTGTTGACAGGTGAAACAGATGTTCACCCTGATCTTATAAAGGTAAACACAAACTGCAGTTTATAAATTTATCCAAGAAATAAAAAAAACTTTGACAATGATGTTTGAATTTGACAGCACTTTTTTTAAGATTTGTTTCAGACATATTGAGATTGGAAAGTTTTTTTGTTTTTTTTTTCATGGCAAAATAGATTTCTTTGAAGGAATGTTCCAGAACTGATTGTATTGTGGTTGGAAAGTATGTGTAATGAGATTTTCTTGTTTACTAGCACACTAAAAATTGAGCTCCGAATGCAGGTATAGCGTAAAGCAAGGTGTACACATATTACATTCATAATTTATAGTCTTTTTATGTTTGCAGTATTTTCATTGGGTGGGTACTGAACATCCATCCATCATCATCATCATCATCATTGGCATATTATATATGTTTCAACTAAAATTTAGAATGGAAATGGGGTATGTGTAAAATAGACAACAACCCAACCAAAGAGCAAAAAACAGCCAAAGGCCACCAAAAGTGTTCATTCTTTTTCTTTGCATTTTAGAAAGAGAATATGTCTTCCTTTGAGATTTTATCCCACTGGCACCCTAACTTAACTATAAACATGATGGATGATCACACACCGTGGGCAAGAGGAAGTCTACCAGCACCTCTGGATGAATGTAAGTTGTCTCCACAAGACCCTCAACTAAAGGAAGTCTTTTTTACCAATGAGACAACTCTCCACCAGTGACAAAATGAAAAGAATTTTAAACTAATAATGATCACCATCCAGCCTTCAAAAACAAGCAAAGCACACACTGCATAGTCAGCTATTTAAGGGTTAAAATGACAAATTTAAAACAATACAAACAAGAAAACTAACAGCTGGTTTTATATACAGAACAATGTACCAAAAACAAATATGATATACAGCAACAAATGATGACCACTGAATTACAGGCTCCTTATTTTAAACACAAACGATTGTTCAAAATCTATGCTAATCTTTGTTATAAATTGCAATTTAACATTGTAACACTTGTCAAAAAGTATTAAAATTCAGTTAATAAACAAATTTAAAATTATTGAATCAAGGAATAGTTATTCATTGCTTATTCATTATTGTTTTTATTTTTATTTAACAGACGTTGAATTTGTTCCCGGTGGAGAATTCTATTATCCTGTCATATATTTCAATGACTACTGGAATTTAAACACAGAGTACCAACCATTGAATGATACAGTCAAGTAAGTCATTGAATGAGTTATCCCCCTCTTTAATTTATCTTGTCATCCATTTCTATCATCATTGAAATTAAACCACAGATTGACTGATTAATATGTGGCATAGCAAATACAATTCATTTTGAATGATAGTATTCTTTCCAGGTCTCCTGTTGTGCAGAAAGATATATTAAAAAAGGAGTTTGAAATGAATAATTGATTAGAAATTGAATTTGTTTACCATTTATACATGCATTGATTGTACCCAGGGAAGAAATCTTGAAAATGGAATACCTAAACCACCTTTAGCAATAATTTTTGAATTCTTCTATACTTTTTTCACTGTTCAAAAAAAGTGTTTGACACCCACCCAAAATATATTTCTCTTGTTTAATACATGATTTTATGGAACAGGCATGAATCTATTATCAAATGTTGATGAACATTTTTGAGAGTTCAATTATTTATTGTAAGTATTTTTTTGTCATTTTAGAAAGTTGAATTTGACCTTGACTTATTCTCCAATCTCTCTGCTAAGATGGCAGATGTATGCTGCACAGAATATGAGGAGTAAGTGGTACTCCATGTTAGGAGCAGATTTCATGGAAGACTCTGATAATGATCAAGACTCCTTAAAGGTGAGAGTTAGCTATCAATGGATAGATTTTATTTGATACTTAACATAGTAACATTGGTACTGTTTTTCTGATGCTACTAATTTGAATTTAATGTTAATCTAGAAAAATTCTTCCTATAGCAAATATTGTCTGTGTCTAATTACTATTTGTATAGCTGTTTTTGTGAGTGGAATTATAATAAACAAATTGCACGCTATTTACCTATGGTTTTGAGGCATTTGGGTAGATGTAATGCAACCATAAACCCTATATACAAACTTAAATGGTGCTTTCACTTTCGAAAACTTTTGAACAAAGGTTCAAAGAACTTTATGATAAAATCAATGGGGCAAAAAAAGATATTTATAAAAAATCGGAACCTACCCAACTGTAATTTTTGGACAGTTCGCCAGGAAACACACCTATTTTATGTTGTCTTATTTTATCAGCTTTACTTATTAGATTTCAGAGGATAATTATTTAACTTTTTCTTCCAGACTGCCATTATAGAGACTAATCCTTATTTGTTAGCTATGACAATCATTGTGTCAATTGTTCACAGTGTGTTTGAATTCCTGGCTTTTAAGAATGGTAAGAAACAATTTGTTACTTTTTTAAATGTACTTTGAATTTAGAAAGGTACTTTGCATGTTAAGTTGCTATGTCAACAATAGGCAATAAAAAAACTTGTCAAGGATATAGTCATTGAAAACAAAATAATATAATAACCAAAGACAAATAATCGATTGATAATTAGCTCTAGATGGATAGAAACAAGGTCTGCTTTGAAGCCTCTCAGGGTGTGTCACATAATCAGAAATTGTTAATATAATCACATACCTGGTATAAATCATTTATTATTTTTTAAACAAGATAATCAAAATATAAAAAATACAGTCCTAATTTATCATATATTTATGCAAAAATTTGGTCTGATAATCAAATAATTACTATTAAAACAGCAAAATAATCACATAATAAAAAAAACATGAGGATTTTTGACCTAGAAGGTGAGCTGACAAATTATAGTTACAAGGAAGAGAAAACAAATAAAAACAAGGAGAGTACATTGCTATCTGTGTCTGCTGTCAAATATTTCCATTATTTACAAGCACAAAAGCTTAGAACAATAGTATTTAAAAACATTTTCATCACAACAGAAAACATGTTAAACAGTGAAACTGAAAATAAAAGTGATAAATACCAGTTAAGTTGGTGTGATCAACAACACAAAAATTAACACAATGTACAAAAAATGATTAGCACAATGTATTGATAGTTGTTATTGATTATGAATGGCTGGCATGTTAAATGTTATTATATGATTTATATGGCCTTTATTTAACATCTATACATTTATAATTTTTAAAAATCCTATTGTAAAATTTCATTTCAAATTTTTCTTAATATTAAGATATAATTACAAAAACAAAAAGAAAAGTACTGTAAATTTAGAAATTATTGTGAGCATGGTGAGGTTTTGATAATGTGACTCACATCAGGTATCTGAAACATAATTTGTATACAGATTTTCCTGAATCTTAAAAATTTGTCTCAAATTTTTGTCAATTTTCCAAAAATGGAAATAATGAATGTGGGCAATTATTTTTAATGAACTGTAACAAAAAAAGGTTGAAAATTTAAAGACATCTTTCTTCCTTTTCAGATATCCAGTTTTGGAGGAACAGAAAGTCATTAGAGGGTCTATCGGTCAGATCTGTCTTTTTCAATGTCTTCCAATCAATCATTGTTGTATTATATGTCCAGGATAATGAAACCAATATGATGGTTCGCATTAGTATCTTCATAGGTCTAATTATAGAAATCTGGAAAATACAGAAAGTTATAACAATAAAGGTATGTTACTATGGAAACAAACATGAAGGTCTCCATTTTGTTTTCATATGTCAATCGTGGTGGGCAAAGGGACAGTCAATGCCACTATTGATCAGGCTGATGAAATTCAATTCTTCTTTCTCAGTAACTAACTGCCTGTCATTTATTGGGGTAAAAGATTAGAACTGTTTGATCCCTGGCACCAATTTCAGCATTGTAAAATTTGTGTTTCCAGAAACTAGAAAGTATAGAAGATACATATAAAATCTTCTTTTGAAATCACATCAACTTTTCCTGAAAGTCAGAATTTCAAGATTGAGTAAAGAGCTATCATGAATCGAAGATATTTCCTTTATACTTTGATTATATAAATTTCGTAACTATTTTTGTCTCTTTTACTTCTAATGTTAATTTAACGTGATTATAGTGTTTGATCAATTTTGCTGTTTTTAATCTTTCAAATTATGTAGGATAGTTCCCATTCCTTATTTAAACCGACTTTCTCTTTCCTATACACCTTATTGCTAATCCCCGCTGACCTGGCCGCTTGAACTTTTGGCGCATACAACAATCACTTTTCCATTATGGCGTCAGATATTTTATTTTATGACGTCAAAATTTTACGGGAACTTGTGTGATATCCAGTAATGGCTGACAAATAGCAATAAGGTGCATTATGATCCAAAAGATAAATGGTCTCCTGTTTAAACATCTTAATAAACATTTAAAAAAATTCTGTATTTTTATTGTTTTTTTTTATTTTCAGCTTGATCGTGAAAATCCATTATTTGGAATAATACCAAGGCCCACTTTTGAAGATAAATCTACATATACACAATCTCATACAAAAGAATATGATATGGTAAGATAACTGTCATAACTATAGATTATTCCTAAGATCATTTCAGATTATTGGTAGTCCCTATTTTCTGATCGGCTTTCCCATAATGAATTTAGAAATTATTAAATAACTACGGTTTCAACTTCTTCAGGCGAAGTGGACCTTTGTTTGTATAGTACAGCATTTCCTTATGATCTGTTTATGAATTTTGGTCATATAGATCCTAAAGTATTCAGACAATTTTGGATTGCAAATTTTTGGTTTCAAGCATGCATTCAAGGTAACAGTAAATAAAAAAAATGAGACAACCATCCATCCAAGTCACAATTTATGAAAAGTAAACAATTATAGGGCTAGGAAGTAGGAAAAAATGAAGTACATATGAACCTTAACTATAAGTGCAACACGTTTTGTGCTAGAAGAGAACTGTTTTGTTTACACACTAGAACAACTTGTTATGTTACAAATTTCAATGTTTAAAATTAATATTTACTGCTTATCAGCGAAGTATCCTGAATTAAGGAGCATTAGCAAAGACTGGCTAATTCAAAGTCATAAAATAATTTGTCTGCTTCAGGTGAAATGTCTTTAATCTAACTGCTATCTTCTGAACTAGCATTTAAAAAATCCAACTCAGCGTGACCATCTAGTACAAAGCAGGGTTTATTTTCATAATATAGTAACATGTTTTCATCTTGAATATGCATTCAAATTGCAGTTAGGCATCTATCATTATCACCATTAATGCCATATGTTTTGAGTTAATGGGTTATATTTCTGTTTCAGATGGCATTTAAATACTTATCATGGGCCCTGTTCCCATTGTTAGGTGGTTATGCTGTGTATTCCTTATTATATTTAGAGCATAAAGGCTGGTACTCGTGGGTACTCAATATGTTATATGGATTTTTATTAACATTTGGTAAGTACATATATATATTAAGAACATGAAATTGGTCTATTCTAAACAATAAGAAAGTTTGTTATCTGTTTTGTTTAAACAAATGGAGCTCAGATAAAACAAGTCAGTAATTTATATAGATTTTATATTTTTTAAGTTTTATTTTAAATCTAATAGTTATCACGGGATTGGTGTTATTTAAAACTTAGTTCTTACAATGCAGTGTTCTCTCTAGACAATTAAAACGGCATGCTATGATAAAAGAACATTTTCAAATTAGATTGTTATTACTAAAAAATAAAGCATCTGCATGCTGAAATTCACTACCACTATTCCTTGCTGGTAGGATAGAAATTTAAAATTTGCATCATCTGTCAGGATACCCTGATTCTTAAATGCCTTAAGCTGATTATGCATTAATTATTTGCCACTAGATAATAAGTATTAAGAAATAATTCTTATATGACATGCATATTATGGAATATGTTGATATGATTGGTCGAGAAGACTTCTGGTATTTTTTGATAGACGACCAAACTTCTTTTCATAACTAATGTAAACAAGATGACGGCGTTGATAATACCGATGTAAACAAAATGAATTTTCAGTGCACGTAATCGTTAAATGAAATAGTAAACACAAAAACATTCATTTGAATTATAATAAGAGTTTTTGCAGTTTATCTTCAAATTATGAGATAGCAAATTTCATTGATTACATATTTTTGCGTTAACCAACAAATACATTTACATGACTTATGCGCCAGGCCTGTTCAATGACATAAATATACAATTTACGTGTGATAAAGGTAGCAAGTGTGGAAAAATACATGCTATATTTCAAATTTTAAAGAATTATAAGGATTATACGCCTTTTTATAGGAATTTATTGGTGTATAAACTCGACCAATTCACTCACAAACAAATAAAAGTCCTTGGGACTTTTATGATTTGTTTGTGAGTGACTTGGTCCAGTTAATACACCAATAAATTCCTTTAAAAAGGTGTTTAATCCTATAACATCATCATTGTTGTTCTACATACACATTGAGATATTCATATGTTACTTCCTAATTCCAATAAATAAACATATTAAGAATAGACAAAATAAAGTTCACATATATATGTTCAATTTACATATAATAAACATATATATTATTATTCTTTTTATCGAAAACAGAAAACAACAGTGCCATACACAAATACAAAATTTCTTCTACTAATATATTGCAACTCTGCTCATGCTATCATGATGCTTTAATTTTCAATGCTAATACAGATACTAACTTGGTGTATGAACTTATAATGAGAAATTATGCTGCAGCCAAAAAACTTGAGTGTGTAGGTTCAAATTTTGGTTAGCCTTGTTGAACCATGAAGTCATTATAAGGTTAGGTATACCACCCTCCTTTAAGAGTAGATTAGTCTGACAGAGAACCAATGATGACTTCATGGTTCAACTACATGTATTAAGAAAGGTAACCTGAGATTTTGTTTGACCTACACGCTCAAGTTACTTGGCTATAAAACTGTTCCTCAGACTATGTCAATGATATTTAGGGGTCCAGAATGTTGATATTGGCTTTATGAAAATATGTAATCTGACCAAAATATGATAACAGATATATATATTTTCACATTGGTGATTGTTTTTCTTCAGGTTTTATAATGATGACTCCACAGTTATTTATAAACTACAAGTTGAAATCAGTAGCCCATCTTCCATGGAGAATGATGACATACAAAGCTCTCAACACATTTATAGATGATATATTTGCTTTTGTGATAAAGATGCCAATGCTTTATCGTATAGGTTGTTTTAGAGATGGTAAGTTTGTTTCTTATATTTCATACTGAAGTTTCTGATTTTTTTAATGGTTTTTTCCAAGTATTGTATGAATTAGATCTCACATATAAAAAATTAGGGTAGTTATTACATGTATTATGAATGCAGTCTTTCCTCAAATCTGTATTTTATGTACCAAAAATAGTTTTTGAGTTTCATTTTCTATAAATTGCTCCATCTTGCTTTCTTCTGGTACCTTTGAATCTTTAACATATATCACTGGTATCTTGGTTTTGACGGCTTTTAAATATTCCTAACATATAATGAGCAGAAATTCATGGTTATTGGCCTTCTGAGAAGGCTTTGGGATAGTAAATTTAGTAATATGTAATATCTTTTAGTTCTAGGATTTAAAAGAGGTGTACTATGCTATTTCAAATTGATTCTTTAAGTTAACAAACATTTACACTATATGAAAATGCAATGCTTTGTTTGTAACATTATTAGTTATTTGTTTCTATGCCTGAAGATCCTTGCTGGCTTGTGAGTTTTCTAGTTCAGGTTTATGCTCTACATGTAGTTGGACAAAACCTTCAGTATAAGTATTTATCTTTTTCAGACATTGTATTTTTCATTTTCCTGTATCAGCGTTACATTTATCGTATAGACCCTAAAAGAGTGAACGAATTTGGTACCAGTCAGGACATGTTAGACCCGAACGGTGACATCATGCCTGAACAATCAGAAGCCATAGAATCAAGTCCATCAGAAGCCATAGAATCCAGCCAATCAGAAGTCAAAGAGCCAAGCCAAACAGAAGAAGAGAAAACAGAACAGAAGGACAGTAATGGGGAAGCACACCCTCCAAAATCAGCAGACGATAAGAAAAATGATTGAATAATTTTATATTTTAACATTTAAATACTGTAGTCAGAAATCCTCAGAACAAAAGGACACAAGAATGGATTGTTGCAATATGTGATGTTGTGATATTATACCTTTTGTAGAGTAAAGATGCTTTAAATATTTGGGTCTTATTTGTTGCATTACATAAGAATTCTTATTGTCTCTTTCATTGGTTCAAAAACATAGAAATCAAAGAATCAGCAAAAATACAGAAATCCAAGATAGATACAAAAAAGGGGAAGGTCTATAAAATCTTATAAAATTAAATGCTCAACTCAATCAACTACACAGAACGAATTGAAAACAACTGTTATATTCCTGAATTTGTACTGGCATTATTAGTTCCCTATCAACGAAGTCGAAAGGGGTCTTTAGGTTTGCAATCCGTCCGTCTGTCCATCCGTCAGTTTTCCACACTTTTTTCTTCATGCCTGATGATATTGATTTGATGTTTGGTGTATTGTTTTATCATGACAAGTTACAGATCAATTTAAAATTTTGTTTAGGTCTGATGATCTTGTGCAGAGTTATGGTCCTTTGACCTAGAAAATTCACTAAAATAATGATTTTCCACACTTTTTTTTTTGTCATTGTCATTCTTGAAGATATTGTTTTGATAATTGGTACATGTATATAGTTTTATCATGACATCAGTATTTTTCTTTTAAAGAAACTTTCCCTACGAACTATACTGGTATTATATGATCAAAACATGTCCATTAATTTTGTTATATTCCAGGACTTATATCTTCTTTATTATTAAAAGTATAGTGGTCCCATCATTTAGAAAAGTTGTTTAAAATACAATGAATATTTTTCCCTTTTAAGTTAAAAAAAAATCTGTTGTTTTAAAGTAAATGATTAGTGTTTATTCATTAAAATGTAGACTCTAAAATAAGTTTGAGAGAATAATCAGACACAATGGGGCAAAATCATCTCATTAAAGGGGGGAGGGGTGGGTAGAAAAAAAGTAAAATTTAAAGGAAAAATATATTTATGTTACTTGTCGAAAAAAATAATAAAGTGGCGAAAAATATATTGTTTTGGCGAAAGAGGTGGCAAAAAAAATAATTGACTTAGGGAAAACCCTGATTATATATGGTGATACAATATAATTGTCAGATGATCAATAAGTAAGGGCACATTTTTTTTAAAGAATTCTGAACTTAATTTTATGTGAACACATTCCTTCAAGATGCTCTGACTGGTACTTTTCATATTTGGTTGAAAGATTTGGTCATCATGTTTAGATGCTGCAAATACTTTTTCATGCTATTAATTATCATGATTATAGAACACATCATGAAAATAAACTCATCACAGATACCAGGACTAAATTTTATACATATACCGAGGTGCGTTTCGTCTACAAACGACTCATCAATGACGCTCGAATCAAAAAAAGTTAAAAATAAAGGGCCAAATAAAGTACGAAGTTGAAGAGCATTGAGATCCAAAATTCCTAAAAGTGTTGCCAAATACAGCTAAGGTAATCTATGCCTGAGGTAGAAAAACCTTAGTCTTTCAAAAAATTCTAAATTTTGTAAACAGTTAATTTATAAATAAGGTACCTGTATATATGTAGGACTGGCATCCATGGTGGGTTCCAAATCTATGGCAGATTCCAAATCTATGGTATATATATAGACCTGCCATCCCTAATCGAAGGTAAATTTTTCGTTTCTGTGTGTGTTGCATTGTTTTTTTTTTGTTCACTTCAGTGTTTCTGTTGTTTCGTTGTTTTGCTCTTGATAGTTGATGTGTTTACTCGGTTTTAGTTTGTAACCCCGGATTTGTTTTTGTCTCAATCGATTTATGACTTTTGAACAGCAGATACTACTGTTGCCTTTATTTATTAGAATCCAAATCAATGGCATATTTCTAGTTTCTTAATCTATGGCAGGTCTTTAGGGACGGCAATGATGTAATTTGACTTTAGTTATTTGCGACGTTATAGTTTCCAAAATTTTCCCTGAAAAATAACTCCATAATCAAAATTTGCCATAGATTTGGAGAAAACAAAACCTGCCATAGATTTATGATTTATATGGTGTTTGTGACGAAATATTTGCCATATATCTTGAACGCACCATAAATTGGAGTCATACATATATATATACTGTTTGTTAAAGCTGAGTATCTTCCATCTGTTTAACTTAAATAACTCACAATTCCTCAGAAACCATTGACAAGTTTTCCTTAGGGTGTCCGTATGAAAATTTGGTTAAGTTTTGTCTGATCTTTTAACAAAGATGCCTATACCCATGTCCTGAACTCTGGTCGATAAATCAAACCACATCTCCCTTATATTGATATCTGATATCGTGAAACTTTATAAATCAAAATGATTGATTCATTATATGATACTGTCAGTGGCCACAGTGCTGTTATTTTGGTCCTGATTCTAAAACGTATATGACTGTGCATAGATGATAAATTACCCACATATTATTGTATTCAGTTGTCCATCAATTTTAATTGGTCGATGCCACTGCTGGTGGCGTGTCTGGCGTATCAAATTATTAACCTGGTACCTTTGATAACTATTTACACCACTGGGTCGATGCCACTGCTGGTGGACGTTTCGACCTGTAGGGTATCACCAGCCCAGTAGTCAGCACTTTTGTGTTGACATGAATATCAATTATATGGTCATTTGTATAAATTTACTGTTTGCAAAAGTGTGAATTAATCGAAATACTAAGGATTTTCTTATCCCAGGCATAGATTACCTTAGCTGTATTTGGCACAACTTTTTGGAATTTTGGGTTCTCAATGCTCTTCAACTTTTACATGTTTGACTTTCTAACAATTTTGATCTGAGCGTCACTGATGAGCCTTAAGCAGACGAAACGCGCCTCTGGCACATCAAATTATAAGCCTGGTACCTTTGATAACTATTATGGTCATATAGCCCTTCTACTGTTTAGGTTATTATACATCCTTGACTTTCAAATATTGGACTTTGAGCGTGACTGATGAGGTAAATCCAGAAAAGCTCTTCGGACGCATAAAATTAATAACATGTTTTCTTTTTTATGAGCTTTCCTCCTGATGCCTCCATATTGCTTTATTAAACATAGAGTTTTGCCACATTTCTTAGTTCCGTGAACGCATGCAAACATAATGAAAACAATTTTCAGATAATTTGTTAAAAAAAATTGTTAAAATTTGATTCTAACATGACATTCTTAATATGCTGTAACTATACAACTGTGTTAAAATAAGAATTTAGTGTATGTAAACTGATAACCAACTTTTAAAAGACATCGTTGAACAATCAACTCTTAACTGTGACGTTTTAACATTAGCATTGCGAAAATTCATAAATGTAAGAGTTCTCAAAACATTGAAACATAAACCAACGATGAAAATTGTTTCATGCAAATTTGCAGAAATATTAGTAAAATGTATCAACCCTCTTTATTTTACAGTCATTTTGATATAACCAATTTCTTCTTTTCAGACAGAAACACACAATAACAGCATTGACATACCGGTTATCATTTGACTTCATCATAATCTGTTTATTTTTGTTCATTAATCTATTCATCAGTGTTCTCCGCAGGGCCTTTTAGCATCATGCTAATTTGATGCTATAATGTTAAATGTGATGCTGTCTGAAGTGGTTTTCTTATAGATTATGTTATGAATGTGATGCTATATTTTTTAGAAACAAGATGGTATTTCAATTTTCCCTGTTTACCAGGATGCTTAATGAAATATCTAGGGAGAACACTGTATAATTCTGCTCAAATTTTCATACATCATTGACCTTCAAATTGTTGGAGCATTCATATTACCTTGTAATCCAGGGAAGTGTTTCAGATTCGTAAACGTAATAAAGCGTTATTTCAATTTTAAACTACTTTTATTCTATTTTTAAATTGGTGTAAAGTAATTTTGGAATTTTTTATATCATGTACAAAATGAACAAATGTTTATTCGGATAGTAGGACGAATATGTCTAATAAGAAACATAGTGCATATTTGATAAAATTAAAATAGACAGCTATACTTTTTTTTTATAAAAGGGTAAAACATTGCATTGTTTAGATTTTATAAACGAAACCGGTTTGATCACAATTGTCATCACTTATATCACTTGACACTAGCATCAATCCTGTTTCTCTGTTAATGTCTATTGCTACAGGAGATTTAATTCCATCAGCTTCTGATATGACTGTCTTACTGGTTTTACCATCTGGTGATACTACCACTATTTTGTTCTTTTCATAAGAAGATATAAAGACAAAGCCATTTTGGTCTATTGCAAGTCCCCCTGAATAGTCTATATCATGGCTCTGAAATGTCCAGAGTAGTTCTCCGGTGCTTTTATAGCACCTCACTTGGTCTTCATAGAAAACGCTACCATATATATTTCCTTGGAATAATGAAATACTTTTCAGTTTAACCACGCCTTCTAAATTTGTTTGAGACATGTCAATCAGATTGACTCTAGTGCACTTGTCATCACTGCTGATGACCAAAGTTTTACCATCGCTCGCTACTCCATAACATCGATGAGAAAGTTTTGTTGTATTCATTATTTTGTTTTTGTCTACATCAACAAGTACTATCTGGTTAGCTTCTAATGTGACAGCAACTGTATTATTGCTGACAAAGCAAGCAGTATTTGGATATTCTTTGAATGTTATAATCTTTCTGATATATGTTCCCTCATTACTGAACAGATGCAGACGTTTTTTGTCGTGATGAATTATTATAAATTTACCATCGGGTAATACCAGACAGGACCATATTATTCCTAAAGACTTGATATCTTTTGGAATAGTAAGTCGTCTCAATAATGATGGCTTAATCTGTTCAATTTCACAAACATTTGGAACACATTGCTGGTCATTGGGTGGACTGCATATTTCTTCCATGATATATGTATCTTTTAGTGATATTGAGCTAATGGGTTTATGGTTCTTTCACATATGGAATTCCCTTGAGTTTTTTCACAATCTAAAATAAATCAATTTTCAGTAATATAAAATGGTTAGCCCTCAATTATAACTGTACCAATAAGAGCTTGCAGATGCTACTCAGACTTTGTAAATGTAACCGGTGTCTGAGCAGAAAGTTGATGAACCAGGGGTTTGTCGCATAACATAAGTAGGGTACCAATACAATTTTGATACATATTCCGTATCAATTTGATTACAATTTTAAAGCAATGTTGACTGCTGTAACCCTATTTTTGACAATTTTACCTATAATATGTATGTTAGTTTTTTTCATATATCGTTGTTAATATAATGGAATTGTGTTCGACTGTCATACAAGTGAGAGGTTTAGCGAACTATAAATCCGGTGTAATTCAGCATTTTCTACTTTTGAAAATGCTTTTACCAAAATCAGGTACATTACAGTTGTTATACATTCTTTTGATGTGTTTGAGCTTCTGATTTTGCCATTTGCTTAGGGACTTTCCATTTAGAATTTTCCTAGTTTGGTATTTTTGTATATTTACTTTTCAATCATGCAAATAAATATGTAACCGTGTGCGTTCTATTTGCATAAAAATTGACAAATGTGAATGATAACGACATTTTTTAAAATTGACGCTTATGAACAGATAGATTTAACTAAATATTTTTTAGCTTTTGAACATATCTCTGTGATGGTTTCCTTTTGGTGAACATTTCAACGTTAATAGCCTTGTTAAGTATGTCCATGTATAATACAATGCCAACGATACATTACTATCAATCAGTTATAGTTTTCAAAAGCATGGAGGATGACTTCCATTGATTTATAGGTGCATGGGGATGTGCCAAACAAATTCGGTCATAATTTGTGAGATTTTATTTAGAAATTATCTTCCTTTTTATAACATTCTGTAATAATTTAATTTTTGATGTAACGTGTCTTCTGATTGGCTGACGTTATTTTGTTATCAGCCCATAGACACAATTGAGTCATGTGACCGAGACGGCATCAACTTTTTTGCATGTTTTTTTACGGTTTAAAATGGAATTTAGAATTAAATTATAAGAAATGTCTGTAATATTTTTTCTGTCTATTCGAAATAACATTAAAAATGTGGTGCACACTGCATCTACGTTATGTCAAATTAAACCATATCATTTGAAAGTTCACGTTTCAAATAAGTTTCAAAATCAAATGAACCCCTCGGAATTTGACTCCTGATTTATATATAAGTATTGGTCATTCTTTCTTAAATATTTATATAACTATAAGTACTTAATTTCAGTGACTGTTATATCAAATGGGCACGTTTTTAAGGCAAAAATGGCACACCCCTACCAAAAACACATCCAGGTTAAAAAGTTGAGCATGGATTTGAATTTATACATGTGGATGTAGACATTGAATAAATAGCAACGCTATTAACTATGGTAGCAAAATGTTACCAATTCAGATTTTCTTTCCCCAATTGTCCACGATCTTTAGGGAATGGTCATTATTTATCAGCTGAGGGGGTCGGTTCAATTTTTTGATATAAAATTTTATGTTGGGAACCCCCCTCCATTATTTTATAAAATCACATAATGACCCCCCCCCCCATAAAACATAATTTCAAAAGTTTGACCCCCCCCCCAACAAAAACCCAGTTGTGTTGAGGAGATGATGACCAGCTACATAGTAACCGGCTTTGAGAAACTCTGAGTATAACAAACAGCTTTTCTTCTTGTTTTTTTTCTCAAAAAAGGAATATCTGACACGTGTATGTAGAAAAATAGAAAAAAATATACAGAAAATTGTATGTTCCAATTTATTAATTTATTTTTCTGCAACCTATAATTCTACAAATGTTATCAATATACTGTTAGATAAACTTTCAATAATGACTGTTATTTTAATCCCAATCACAGGCCCTTGTATCTTATTTTTATTTAACCTTTGAACCTTAAAATATCTAGTTATGAATGGGGGCGGGGGGGGGGGGGTCAGGATTCCAATGTACAAATGATTTAGGAAGTGCCGAAATAAAATAACACCGATTAAATGGTTCTTGTCCTTTCTTAATTAAATATGTACATTATTTATTTGAAATAAAGAAATATACAACCAAGCTAGGAACCTCTGGCCTTTCTTTGGTATGTACAGATGTATGTTTTAAGAGTTTAGTGTGTTATCAATTTTCTCTGAACAAGTACACATTTTTGTTTAGGGGCCCCAGCTGAATATATTTGTTCTTTTTCCAAATCATATAGTGTATTGTTTAGTGTCACTGTGAATACCATGGTGCCCATCAAGTATTTTTTTTTTATTAAGGTCTGAAATCTGGATAGGAAAGAATAACGGAGAATGGGTAAAATTTACAGAAAAATGGACCCAATTTTTTTTTTTTTTTAAGAACAGAGAACACTGGTGTTCAAATATGAATAAAAGGAGAAAAGGGCAAAAAATACTAACGAATATAAAAATATTACCTTAAAAATTAAAGAATACAGAAGGGAAATACCTATAATATCAAGATCATCTTTTATTCTTATTCGATATCTTTGTAATAATTTCATAAAATAAGTATACCTATTACCACGTGACGGACATATAACTAACATGCATCCTTGCTTTCATCAAAATAATTATATATATACACACCCATTTCATCTAAAAAATCACATGAAAATGATTTAAACACTATCATGACTATAGAAAGTTAGTTATGCATGTCCAGAAACCTTTCCAACTCACTGTTTCCTGTGGTCAAAACTAGGGAGAAATGTTTCATACAGTTGTTAATCTATTGATTGTAAATTTACACAACTGTGATAAGGAGTGATCAGATTCACTGCCCTTGAGAAATTAGGCATATCCTGCTGCATGGTGCTTTACAGTTTACACTATCAAAGATTTAATAAACAGACATTATTTCACAGATCGCACACTCACTTCAATTTTGTCAACAATTTATATACAAGTCAGACATAAAAACCTTTATTGTGTGACCCCCCCCTAGTTAAAATAGTTTTTTATGGTAACCCCCAGTGGTATGATATTTTTGGCAATGACCCTCCCCCCCCCTAAAATGCACCGAGCCCTCAGCTGATAAATAATGACTGTTCTCTAATATCTTAATATATCTACGCTTAACCAAGTTAACATTAGATACATACAGAAACGCACCTAAGTATGATCAGAAGGTATATCCACTTAACTGGTGTGCACAAATCTGTTTTTTAATAATCATTTTTTTGTTTTTTTGTTTTTTTCTCTCGTGTGTATATATTTTTATTTTGTCAGTGTATATTTTTGGACGTATTTTAAACTCTGTGTTAATGTTATATCTCAATGTGTAATTCGTACTGATTACACAAATGTGTTTTTTTGCAACAACTGTGAATTTAATCATTTTTCTGATTTCTTGTTTAAAGTTAAGAACGAAGGTTTATAATTTCATGGTATTGTCGCCAAGGTAATATTTGATCAGAATTGAATGGGGTAAATAAAATAAATTACTTCAACATTCTTACCTAGCCATTTTGACAGGAAGGAATTTGCATATGGAAGTCAAATATCAATATATCTGTGTATACTTTACCTGGAGTTATTGATTAAAATTTAAATGCCTAGTTTTAACTGTTGACAAAAATTTCCGAAGCGTCACGTTAACTTAGCGTAAACTCAAGGAGATTAATGTAGATCTATATAGAAATAAGTACAGTTGGTGCGATTGCCAATAAGTCAAATATATCAACAACAGGCAACCGTACGGTCTTCAACGATGAAAGCAACACCTTTACTGAATACGGCTATAAAAGGTCCCGAACTAAAACAAAACAAAAACAAAACAAAGTAAATCAGAAAAATAACGTCTAATAAATAACAAATAATTTACGAACACGAATATGACAGACATGAACCAACGCTAACCACCGAACAGGTTCCTGACTTTGGACAGACACATATAGACCGTGGCGGCGTTAAACATGATTGTAGATACATAGACTAACTTCAACCGGTGAAATGAATTAAGATCTTTGAAGAATGGCATAATTTTCTATTGAAAAAAGACAAATTCTATAAGTATATGCAAAATGAAGATGACAGAGAGAACATGGTTTATTAGTTGCATCTAAACAGACTAAATAACCAGCAATACAGGAGTGTAGCTATAAAAGAATTTTGTAAAAGTTTTAAGTAATTTATTGTTTCGAAATCCCTGACATAATAATTTACCAGTGATGCATTGATTACATTCGTTAAAATTAATGACATCACTACACACACGGGCATAACGAACCGTTTGATGGAACCAAAGGAACATCACTGTCTAAAAAAATTAACAATAGCGAACGAAAAATCTTCTCTTTTGTCTTAAATCTTAGTTAAGATTTTCCCTTTAGAAATTAAAATGTCTAAAACTAAAAAATGACTACTACTGCTGTTTATGTTAGATTTAGTTAAAGTTAATCCTTTGGGTAAATTTCTGAACAATGAAAAAAACATCATCAAGATAATGGTAGGTATTGTTGAATGTATCAACCAAATGTAACAATGATGTGTCTTTACTGAGTTTGGTCATAAACCGAGATTCATGACAATACAGTGATAAATCTGCTATAATTGCAGGGGTGTAGCAAATGCCCTAAGGAATATTTCTACTTGTGGATACACTTTATCGACTAAACGTACACATTTGTTGTCCAGGAGATAAAGTAAAGCTTCAATCATTTCTTCGCATTTCCATAAAGTGTATCTAGCATACTTTCCTTTTTCAATACAGAAAAAGACCCATATACCAAAAGACCTCATATTTTCGGGAATTGTAATTTATACTATTCCAAAAACCTTTATAACAAAGTGCTGTGCTTGATCTTTTCTTCCAGGCTTTATTTGTGGAGTAGAAGCAGTGGTATTGATATTGATACTTTCAAATGATTTGACATCTGGAAATACTCGCTCGGTGAAACATTGATTAAATGGAAGCACAGAATTTTTCCCATTTTATGTATTGATGGTCGTTGTCTTATGAATTTAAAGCCCTCAACATTATTACCTAGGACTAGATAATAGTCCAAGAAATTTTATATTATAATTAATAACCTATTTACTCAATGTACTAATTATGTAAAAGAGGGACGAAAGATACCAAAGGGACAGTCAAACTCATAAATCTAAAATAAACTGACAACGCCATGGCTAAAAATGAAAAAGACAAACAGACAAACAACAGTACGCATGACACAACATAGAAAACTAAAGAATAAACAACACGAACCCCACCAAAAAACTAGGGGTGATCTCAGGTGCTCCGGAAGGTTAAGCAGATCCTGCTCCACATGTGTACCCGTCGTGTTGCTTATGTAAACTGACAATCAATTAATATCTATAGAAAAATGATTACTCTAACATCAGTTTTTGGGAACCGTTAAAAAAACAACCTTTATTTTTTACCAAAGGGGTGATGATAAAAACTGACTGATGCCATCAACAAATTTTTATGGGCTGGCATAGGGTGCAACGAATTTGTTCTTAAAAAAATGTTATCGTGTTAACTTTAATATCTGGGACAAGACGATTTCTCAAGTTTGTTAGGTAACTAACTGTACTGCTGATAAAAATATATGCTCCAACGGCACAGAGGAGGGGGATGACTAAGAATAGCTTAAAATGTAAGCCTTGGAAAATTGCTCTTATTCATATATCCTATCTCTGTTTGGAGGAATTTTAAATAACGGTTAAACGCCAAAAATTGAATATTTTTTTTTTTTTTTTTTTTTTATATTTGAATAACATTTAATTCCCGGGAGGCACTCTTAATAGAAATATTATTTGTTTAGGCTTAAGAAAGCGACAACATTTCAACATAAAACCGATAAGTCGAGTATCATTTTGGTAATCGGTACTCGGTACTACCGAGCGATACTCGATTACTCGATTACTCGTTGACATGCAAACCGTTTATTCAAAAATAAAGAGACGTGATAAGACTGATTATGCGAAAAACAAGCCACTACAGACCACATATGATTGTAGCAACTTAGGTCATCATAGCATTCAACAATGAGCAAAAAGTTTACCGTATGTAAATACCTTTGACGTGAAACGTTTTAAACAATTCAAACGCGAAAACCAACGGCCTGATTTATGTACGCGTAGTATACACAAAAATAATTATGATAGACAGTAACCAAACGTTAGTCACTGAGTTAAATTCTCCCGATTTGGGACGGGCACATCCTATAAACTATATGGTTTGCTGCTGACCCTCTACATCTCAATAAAGGCTTAGTAAATCCATAGCCTTTAGGAGTTGAGAACATAAGTAAAATCCCTTATGACTTTCTACTGACCCACTACGGATCCATATGGGTTACCAAGTGATGGTGATGAACTCATTAATATCATTGCCACTAATAACGATGTGCGTTCATTATGATTGTGTCTGTAGTGACTCTTTGAATTTCAATGTGCGTACTCAATGTATTACTGGTATATTTTTAAGGGACTTCGCTACCACAAATTAATTAAAACATTTACTAGATTTTTCCATAGTTAAAACTATTTGGTTTGCAAGTTTGACTTTACCCGAAGAAAACTTATTTCAAACGGAATAGCACATCGTAAATTTTACGGTGATGTTGTCTACCGAGTCGGGGAAAATTGGATACGGGTAATCTCAATAATCCCTTAATTCTATTTTTCTAAAAGGTTACCAATTCAACACTGTAATTATATCTTTGATTATTGTTTTTATTGGTATAAATATTGATTTTGTTATCAGTAAATTTAACGATACAAAGAAGCCAGATTATTTAATTTCAGTTTCAGATATATTGATGATCGATGCTCTTTCCATTAACAATCCGAAGAGGATTACGTCCCTTGGTATGTTAAGGCTGTCCAAGAGCGAGCTCCGTAAAAATTGAAAATTATATTTAAAAGTTAACAATAATGTCGCAAACAATTGAACAGTTGTGTAAAGAACTCAATCAAGAGCAGATTCAGCATTTAATTCAAAGTTTAGTTTGTATAAGTCGCCAGAAATTGAAGGTCGAGTTGAAACTCACGATGTAAACAATGAGAACAAAGCAAATATGGCGTATTATGGTTCATGTGGACCCTATGGCTAAAATGGCCGTATTTTCACCTCAAAATTTTCTCTGAGTACAGGCAAACCTGTGCATCTGGAAAAGTTTTAAGGCATGGCATGCCCTAAATAAATGAATTTTAAATATGTTTTATGTTTTAGAAAAATAAAAACTTACCAGGATTTTGCGGTGCACTTTTTTTCATTCCTCCAGAAGGTGCCAAAATAAACTAAGTTGGGAAACAGGTTTGAGAACTTCCCCACAGGTAAAACTTAAAGTGAGCATTTTTAGTTGACATGAACATTAGATGGACAATAGATACCTGACAATAATTGGTTATTTAAACTGTGTACCTGCGTGGACCATATCAAGGTAAACTCAACTGTTTGTTAATTTTATCATCTTCTGCAGAGACGAAAAAAAGTGTACGGCAAAATCCAGTTAAGTTATGAATTTTCTAAATCATACAATGCATTTGACTTCTATTTATCTAGGGCATGCCATGCCTTAAAACTTTTCCAGATGCACAGGTTTGCCTGTACTCAGAGAAAATTTTGAGGTGAAAATACGGCCATTTTAGCCATAGGGTCCACATGAACCTTAATCTAATGCGCTCACGGGAAAAAAATAGTCAAACAGATGATGACAATGATAAAAACAATGATAAAAACTACAGTTACAATCACATTTATAGTCAAGACCAAATAAATTCACCAAATAATTCACAATCTAGCGATCGAGTGAAACCCTTCTTTCTTCTTGATGAAGATGTTCACGGCAAGGCCAAACCTGCCCGATCTTTATGGCTCACGAACGTCTAAGTCTATAAAGCCATTTCTCTCAAAGTCCATTCTTGGTGTATAAAAGGTATCCAAAGAATCAGAAGCATGTGGAGAATATATATGGATAACGAGGAAGACAGACTGTCATTGTTGATTCAAGGTTTAAATCTGCGTGGCAGGCAGATTCCCTTGCATCCGCAAAATCCCCGTAATCCCTCTAATCTCCAACCAGATACCATACGAATAAAAGTTAAAAATGTTCCCTTGTCAGCGGACGACGAGCAAATACACAGAGCTCTTACACTAGCAGGATGCAACATCCAGGATCTCTCTAGAGAAAGACTGAGAGTAGATGGTAAAGTCACAAACTGTCAAACTGGGGACAGATTAGTAATCAGTAAATTATCTAATACCAAGAGATCTAACAATTGGAAAATATTATGCTAAAATATTTTATCCTGGGCAACAAGAATTTAGCCATTTCAATATTATAATAGGTATTAGCCCAAATTAAACAAGTTTAGATGAGAAAATATGCCATAAATGTTTGTTAAAAGGGCATATTATGCAACATTGCCCTAATGACTGGGTGTGCAAGTCTTGTAATGAAAGTGGTCATATAGAATGATGGAATGTGCAAAAGGCTTCTCTGAAAATGAGAATGTACAAGACAATGAAGTAAATGATGAACACACACATAACAAAGTACCATCAACACAAGTACCAATACATAGTGATGTTAGTGATCAAACTGTCAAAATGAAAAACACCAGTAAATCAGACAAAGATGGACAAACTATGAAAAGCACAACAAAAACTGTAAAAATTGCTGATTATGATGTTCAAGAAAAAACAACTAAATCTTAACAATCCATAGATAAATTTGTCAAAACACCTTCAGGGCAGATTAGGCCAATTCCAAAAGCGAGAACACCGCCAACACCACCAGAAAGACTTCATGACAAAAACAGTCACAACAGAATGCAAAAGAAACAAAATACACATGATACAGGGAAAATCTTATACGAATATATTCTGATAATAAATGAAAGCAATCATGTCAATGTAAATAATTTTATCTTATCCGAAATATAAAAATTATAAAAATATGAAAAACTATAAGCTCAAACTGAAAGAGTTAACATATGTACAACATTTTTCAAAATCGACATACGTACGTGTATTCACGAATTTTGAAACAATTTTTTTTTTCTGTATGTTATATTATGTGCAAGTTGTGGAAATGAAGTAATACAAAGTGTAGTAATACGTAGTTGTGTGATGATATTAAAATATGTAGACAGAAAAAGTGTGAACTCAATGTATAAACAGCTGGTTTATGTTTACATATTATATAGGTTTTCCCTGTACTATTTATAGAAACGAAATGTCTAATTCAAACATTTAAAGTTTACAATAATATAGCCAAACCGGTATTTATTCCAAACAGTGAAATCGTTTAATAGTTATCCCATAACGACGCGGTGTGTCAGTGTAAGATCATCCCGATGGCCGGAGGCCAGAGGGTGATCTAACACTGACACACCAAGTCCGAATGGGATAACTATTTTACATCCCAGCTGTTTTAGATTAGACGAAAAACCATTTACAATTCATAAAATCTAGTTTAGAACGACACAACCATTATTATATACTTTATATATTACTATATGATGTATACCCTTTATGACCCCCTAACACGATGAGTAGATATCAAACAATGTCAACTCGCCCCACTGGCCAATCGACCCACACTATATCGCCACTTTATGAAAAAATCGCCCCACTTGTAACCGACTCGCCCAACTTTAAAAAAGTGTAAAATCAAATTGAACAATCAGTCTGACAACTCATTTATTTAACGAAAAGGGTTTAAACCCTACTGAGTAAAGGTCTGCCAACTCGCCCCAGTTATAGAAATATCTTGCTTCCTTTAAGTATGTTAAATTTCTGATAGTTCGTATCCAGTCGTCCTGGTGAAGTGGTATGTGGCGTGGCTTGATATGCTTAAGGTCTTGAGTTCGAATCCCAGCATATACACTGGATTTTTTCTACGTGAATTTTGATAGATATTCTTCTCCGTATAATTAATTATAAGTTTTATACTGGATTTGACATTCCCGCCAAAATGTTACAGAACAAAGGAAAGCATGCATAACAAAGAAAACAAAAGAGCTCTGACGTCCCACGGCCCCAGCTTGTCTGGCAAAACAGCCGTTGAACGTCAGAGTAATCTCGGACTACATGCATGTACAATTAAGAAAAAATTAGTATGCGATCCCACACTGTGACGTTTATAATTATTGTTATATCTTTACAATATGTGTGTATACCAAATTGATATATGTATATGGAGAAAATGCATGATTTATTCAATGTTGTGGATAGAATTGTAAACTTTTTAATATGTTATTTGATATAACACAGTAAAATTGTGCAGCCTTAATGTAAATGGCATGCACTCAAGAGAGAAACGTAACAGGGTTTTGACATGGTTAAAATCTCAAAACATATCAAACTCATATAGACTTAGATATTGAAAATGAAATAAAAAATCAAACTAACTTTGATGTTTTTTTTGCAGTAATGGTACATCAGCAAGCAGGGGGGGGTCTCGATATTTATAAACAATTTATTGAAGTATGAGATTATATAAATCATTTTTTTATTTACAGATAAATATGGAAGGATTGTTTTATTAAATATCCAAATTAATGACACGATTTTTTCAATAGTTTGTTTATATGGACCAAACAACACAACTGCAAGAAAGTCATTTTTTAAAAAGGTGGATCTCTTTGTGAAAGAAAATGGTATTGGAATCCCAATAATTGGGGGAGACTTTAATGAAACATTAAAAAATATTGATAGAATAAGTGCAAGTAACAATCACAAAAACAATAAACCAGTATCAAGCTTGAAATCGTTGTTAAAAAAGATAACAATCTTATTGATATTTGGCGAGTTATGAATGAAAATATACAACAGTTTACTTGGAGGAGAAAAGATAAATCTCAGGCGAGTAGAATTATAGATCTAATATTGATTGATAGCAATTTAAGACCTCAGATAGATACATGTAAAATTAAACCGGCAACGATTCAGTATACTGATCATCTGAGCGTTTGTTTAACATTTAAAACGGGGGCGTCAGAAAAAGGACGTGGGTTTTGGAAACTAAATAACTCTGTCTTAGAAAATAAAGATTACCAAAGCTTAAATCAATACCAAAATAGAGATACAGACTGTCGGATTTTTTGGGATATATTAAAACTTGAAATTAAAGAAGCTACTGTAAAATATTGTAAATCAAAAGCTAAACCAAAAGAGAAGTCACACACACCTTAGAAAAAGAATTACCGGAAAAGATGGTTGAAAGAGACCAATTAAATTTATTAAACTCTAATTTGGATGATCGTATTAAAAATTTGGAATCCGAACTGAATAAGATTTATGATGAGAAAGACATTGGTGCACAAATCAGAGCCAGAGAAAAATGGGTTGAATTAGGAGAAAAAAATAATGCGTATTTTTTGGGACTTGAAAAGCAAAGGCAAATTAAGAAATCGATAAATAAGTTATTAGATGAAAAAAACAATGTCTTAAAAGATCAAAGTAATATTTTACTTGAAATTAAAAACTACTATGAAAAATTGTTTTCATCACAAAATCCTAATGATACATTATCCCAAGAATACATTAAAAATACAAAATTAGAAAATAAATTAAATGATGAAGAAAAACTATTGTGTGATGGTTCAGTAACGCTTTAGGAGTGTTCTGAAACGATAAACAGTATGAAATTAAACAAGTCTCCTGGACTTGACGGTCTAACCGTAGAAATTTACAAAACGTTTTGGGAGAAGCTTAAATATCTACTTGTTAAAGTACATAATAAGGGTCATAAAGATAATTTATTGACTTACTCTCAGCGGTCTAGTGTTTTGTCGTTAATATTCAAAAAGGGGGACCCATTAAAATTAGAAAATTATAGACCAATTTCATTATTAAACGTCGATCTTAAAATGTTGTCCCATGTACTAGCTCAACGACTAAACAAAGTTTTACCAAAACTTATAAACACAGATCAGTCTTGATACATTAAAATAGATTCATTGGATTTAATTCAAGGCAAATACAGGACATTATAGATTATACAGATATATATATAATATAGAAGGGGCTATTTAAAAAAAACCTTTGACACTCTTGAATGGAAATTTATTTTAGATACTTTAGATCACTTTAGATTCAATGAATCATTCAAAAATTGGGTTTGTATACTGATATTCAAACATATATAATTAATAATGGGTGGATTTCAGACATGTTTAAGAAATGTTTAAGAATTCAAGAGGGATTAGACCAGGGTGTACTTTATCTGCTCTACTTTTTGTCATATCCGTTGAAATATTGGCACTGAGACCTCGAAATAATGAAGATATAAAAGGATTTCAGATAAAATTTGATAGAGAAAACACATTGTATTAAAATAAGCCAATTAGCTGATGACACAACTTTATGTTTTAATGATAAAAATGATATCGAACTAACATTGAATGAAAATGAAATCTTCGGATCTTATTCCGGATTAATTATGAATAAAAATAAAACTGAAGGGATATGGATAGGAAAACTCAAAAATAGTAAAGACAAAATAGCAAATATTAACTGGACAGATAAACCTGTAAAAGCTTTAGGGATTTATTTTGGGCATAATAATGAAGAATGTGAGAAATTAAATTTTGAAAATAAAATAGATAAAATGAATAAATTATTAATTCTTTGGAAAATGATTGACATTGAAAGTCACTTTGAATCACTAAAAGCCTCATGGATAGATTTAATCTTAAATACAGATATAGCCAGATGGCAACTTATACCTTTAAATTATTTACAATGCTCAGGAAAAAATTGCCTAGCAGTTTATATGAATAATGCCATTATAATAAAGTTGATCTATATCTACCTAATATTCTAATATTTTATAAAATCGTATTAAAAAGCTGGATGAAATTAGGAGGAGGACAGACAGATATACCAAAAACCTTTCACAAAATCAGAAAACAAATTATTTGGGGCAATAAATACATTAAATTTAATAACAAATGTCTATTTTTCAAAAATTGGATAAAAGGTAATAATAAATGATATTTTAAATGCAAATGGTGAAATTTCACAAGATGTAATTTTGCAAAAAATTGAAAATAAATCCAACTGGATAGCTGAGTTGACATCCCTAAAAAAAAAGCAATTCCAAAAGATTGGTTACAATGTCTTAGATCAGAGAATTCAACAAGAAGTATAGTCAATGTAAAAAGACAATGTTTGTCAATAAATGGTAAACATTTCTTTTTTGTCAAATAAGTTATTATATAACAGATTAGTAAAGAAAAAAAATTGTGAAACCTATTGGTATAAATGTATGGTTAAATGTATTACCATTAAAGACAGAATTTCATTTGAAACCATTGTACAACTTTATTTTTTACTATTTAGAAGAAAATAAATTAAAGATGTAACGATGGAAACTTTTACAAAGCATTTTACCTACTAAAAATTTATTATTCAGATGGAAGGTAACCGACAATGATTTATGCAACAAATGCTTTACTGAAGAAGATTATCAACATTACTTTAAGTTATGTTCTTTTTTACACGATTTTGGAAAAAAATTCATAATTTATTGCAAAAAGTAAATATAGAAAAAGATTTCACATTGAAAGATATTGTTTTTGGCTATAAAATATCAGATAAATATTACTTTGGCTTTAACTTTCTTATAACTATGATTGGGTTTTCAATTTATAAATCCTACTATGTATCTGATCAGAAAATGAAAAGACTTGATGTTTTTTGTCGATTCATCAGAGAATTTACAAAACGAATGTATTATTCAAAGAAGTTAAACGAAGATAATTTTTTAGTTAATGTTAAGAAACATTTATTAGATTGATGTTTTATTTATTATATGTATTCTTCACAAGGACCTTGGACTTGTTGAAGACAATGTATCAAGCAACTGATGGAAATAAAGGAATTTAAAAGAAAAAAACAAACAAAAAAAAACAATCCGAACTTTTCTGATTGGGTTCCATTAATATATCCCCAGAACTCAAAATATAGAAACAACAGACACGGCTTTCTCTGCCTCATTTTTAGACGTAATCCTGGAATTTGACACACACAGTCATCTCAGTACAAGCATCTATGACATACGAGACCATTCTAATTTTGAAATTATCAATTTTCCCCACCTTAGTAGCAATATACCAACTTCACCTGCATGTGGGATATATATTTCCCAACTTATTCTATTCAAGCGCTTGCAGCTCCTACTCAGTCTTTATAAAATGTAACAAGTGTTTGAGAAGAAATTTGATGAACAATAAGTAGGCCGACGAACGGCTCGTCCTATTTCTATAAAAGTTCACCGGAAGGTACCAAGACCTTGTTGATAAGTATTTCGTTCCAACTTCACAAATAATACATGATGGTCTTGATGTATAGATTCTACGTACTGACGTTGTTTATCATGATAATGATGTTTTATATTCTTCTTTTATTTGTCTTTGTTCTATTATTAATATTACTTTTACTGTTTGGTATGTTTTATGTGATATCCATTTGACATGGCTCGGTACTTATACACCCCTTCAATGTGTTTGTATTATCTTACATTTTTGCAACTGTGCTTTGTACATTTTGTATTTCTTTGGTACATATGACGTGGCTGTGTACTTTTAAAAATCCCGACATTATGTTATTGTTCTATTATAATTTAAAAAATACTTTAAACGACAAAATTATTTTCTCGCGTAGTGGTATTAACCATATATGGATTCTTTAAACTTCTTAAGGACTTCTGGATAATTTCAAATCTCGATCTTTTCTGAAATTGGTTCTAACAAACTTTTGATTTTTTATATATATTAACCCTGTATACCACCATTCCCAATGAGATTTTTTTTAAATACTTTAAATGACAAAATTATTTTATATTTCTTCCTGTGTGACGTCTACATTTTCTGACGTCAAACACGCGAAGCATAAATATTTGTTTGTTTTGAGATTGTGACACAGTGATGACTGCTGTACCCATATTTTGACAATTTTACCAATTATATAAAAAAAGAAGTGGTATGATTGCCAATGAGACAACTATCCACAAAAACCAAAATGACACAGACATTAACAACTATAGGTCACCGTACGGCCTTCAACAATGAGCAAAGCTCATACCGCATAGTCAGCTATAATAGGCCCTGATAAGACAATGTAAAACAATTCAAAGAGAAAACTAATGGCCTCATTTATGTAAACACATGAACGAAAAACAAATATGTAACACATAAACAAACGACAACCACTGAATTACAGGCTCCTGACTTGGGACAGGCACATACATAAATAATGTGGCGGGGTTAAACATGTTAGCGGGATCCCAAACCCTCCCCCTAACCTGGGACAGTGGTATAACAGTACAACATAAGAACGAACTATAAAAATCAGTTGAAAAAGGCTTAAAAGACAAAAATACAAGTAGACGTGGCTGGGTACTTATATATCCCGACACAAAAAGACGCAATGAACAGATCTGGGAGTACTCGCAGTTATCTGACAGCTAGTTCAAAGCCACTAACAACTAATAAAAAATCATGCATCTAAGACTAAACAATCAATCCGTACACATCCAACATCCAATGGATTTAGCGTAAAGACGTCATAAACAGCCAGAGAAAAATATGACCTTGTGCAATGCCAAGTTACAGTTATCGACAGATTGTAGATCCATGAATATATATATGTCTGGTTTTTTCACGCATCGTTGTAAATATAATGGAATTTGATGCGACTGTCATACAAGTGGAAGGTTAAGCGCTATAAAACCAGGTTCAATACACCATTTTCTACATTTTTTAAAATGTCTGTACCAAGTCAGGTATATGACTGTAGTTATCCATTCGTTTGATGTGTTTTGTCATTTGATTTTGCCAATTGATTAGGGTCTTCCGTTTTGAATTTTCCTGAGAGTTTAGTATTTTTGTGATTTTACATTTACACAAAGTACATTGAATTTTAGATGTGTACTAATTGCTATTTTTGTCTTAAATACACTGATTTGATTTTTGTTATTGGCTTTGAACTAGCTGTCAGTACACTCGGGTCTGTACTTACATGTCTATTTCGTTGTAAATAAACTCATCATAGATACCAGGACTAAATTTTGTATATACGCCAGACGCGCGTTTCGTCTTCGAAAGACTCATCAGTGACGCTCGAATCCAAAAAAGTTAAAAAGGCCAAATAAAGTACGAAGTTGAAGAGCATTGAGGACCAAAATTCCTTAATGTTTTGCCAAATACAGCTAAGGTAATCTATGTCTGAGGTAGAAAAGCCTTATTATTTCAAAAAATCTAATTTTGTAAACAGTTAATTTATAAATATAACCATATCAATGATAATTCATGTCAGCACAAAAGTGCTGACTACTGGGCTAGTGATACCTTCGGGGAAATAAATCTCCACCAGCAGTGGCATCTATTTAGTTGTAAGCGATGTATAAATACCCTGCCACGTCTGGTTTGTGTTTTTTATTGTTAGATCTTTTTCTGCTTTGTATCGATGGGATAAGTTAAGCTTTTAAAAACTTGTTTTTAAACTGAGGTTCACATATATGTTTAGCCCCGACACATTCTTTATGTGCCTGTCCGAAGGCATGTATTTCAGCTGTCTGTCATATATTTAATTTTGTAAATTGATTTGTTACACATTACGCCGTTAGTTGTTTCAATTAAAATGTTTATCGAAGCATTCTATAGCCGATTATACGGTGTGGGTTTTGTTCATTGTTGAAGGCTGTTCGGTTGCCTGTAACTTCGTTTGATCTTGGGTGGATAGTTATTTCATTGACAATCATACAATATTTTTCATTTTTTTTTTAAGTCTGTAATAAGATCGTCAGTGCGCAAACTATATTGGGTAGTAAAAGTGCACTGACCATTCATCTTTTGTATGTTTAATGTTCCAATTTTTTTTTATTCTGAATGTCTTGAACAAAAACATTCAGAAGGAAAGCAAATAAACGTACTTTATTTTTATCGAAACTAAGTAAAAAAATTAAAAACTATTAGATTCTTTAAAAAATCCTTGTTCCTTTTATGACAACGAATGACTATTTTTCTTCATGAATAACTCAATTCATGAGTTTGATGCCTAAGTTTACCGGATCGTGACATTGGTAAACAATCAGCACAGAACATGTAGAGTGCGTGACAAATCAGTGAATTTTTAGAGCCAATATATATATATTTTATAGTTTTCATGCGTTCTTATTTGTTAATAAAACATTTCCTCAACAGTTTTTAAATGATTTGATTTAATAGATTTGTTCTTTAAGGATCAGTTGTTATTATTTATCTTCCAGTGCACCTTTGTTTACATATTTCATCACGGTTTCCATTCGCACTTACGCTTTCAGTGTCTCTGGTGGCCAAGGATGTAACGTAAGGTCTCGTAGTTAAAATACTCTTTTCTATTGTACATGGAATATAATGAAAATCCTTTATTTTGTGTAAAATGTAATATTTTTTCATTTTTTTTATATATATGAGACGAATAATCTCTGACATCATAAAAATCAATATAAATGAGAATGAAACCATTTTAGATTTTATAAACAAATGCCGTGTCATACTCATAGCATATATTACTTTTATCGTCACTTGCATAACTGGACACAACCATCCTTCGTGTTTCCCTGTTGATGTCTATTGCCCAAGGAGATTTGATTCCATCCGCCTCTGACAGTATAGTTTTACAGGTTTTACCATCTGGTGATACAACAACAATACTGTCGTTTTTTTGAGAAGCTAGATAAACAAAGCCATTATTGTCTAAGGAAAGTCCTCCTGGTTTTGCAATGTGTTGGTGTTGAAATGTCCAGACTGGTTCTCCAGTACTTTTATAGCAGCAGACTGTGTTTTCAGAGGAATTGGTCCCATAAATTCTTCCTTGGAATAATGCTATACAATTTAGTTTCTTCACTCCATCTAAGATGAATTGAGGCATGTCGTGCAGATTCACTTTAGTAATCCGGTGGCTTTCACAGCTCATACCTATATTCCTACCATCACTGCTGATAATTAAATTCTTACCATCACTTGCTATTCCATAAGAATAATGAGAAAGTTCAATTATTTTAACTATTGTATTTTCTTCAACATCCACCAATGCAGTCTGGTCAGACTCTAATATGACAGCCACTGTATTCTGTTCTACTAAACAAGCATCAAATGGATACCATTCGAATATCACTACTGTTCTCACGAAGATGCCGACATTATCGAAAAGAAGTAGTTGTTTTTTGTTGTAATCAAGAATCATGACTCTACCATCAGATAATATCAGACAAGCCCTTATATCTAAAAACGTCATATTTTGGGGAATGGTCAATCTTTCCAAGCTAGATGTTTTAATGAGATCCATTCTAGGAATACATAGGGCTTGATTTTTTCTTCCGGTCTTTATAAGGAGCGTTGAAGGGTTGGTGTTAATAGTAATATCTCCAAATGATTTGACATCCTTTTCAATGGATTGTATACAAGGTGAAATGTTTAGCTCTAAATTCTTTTCACTGAAAAGATCGCCACTTTCTTTTAAACCTGCAATGTATGTTGCGGTTTCTGATGTAGTTTTCGCAATTTCGCCAAGAGCTATATACGTTTGTAAATTAGTTGCATACTGTATCATTTCGGTATACTCACTCTGGATTTGTTCTATTTTAATGAGTCTCTGTTCCATTTGTTTAACGAAAGAAGCCATGTTTAATTCCAGCTCCGAATGTTTAGAATCCAAGTCATCGAGTATTTGTTGCTCTATTTTAATTAAGTAATCATCTATCGACCTCCTCGTAAACCGGATTTGCTCTAATGCTTCAGTCTTCTGAGTATTAATTGTACTGATCCTGGTATTCAGGTAATCTATGGCTTTAACCAAGTTTTTATTCACGTCCTTCAAATCTTGTTCATAAATCCGAATTGAGTCCGATACTTTAACGTCCTTTATAAAATCTGACAGTGGTTTCATGTGACATTTCTCATGTTTATCGGTGACGCACTGGACACAACATGGACAAGTATGAACAGAACAGTAAAGTTTAAAAGTCTCCTTGTGGTCTCTGCACTTACTGCTGATTTCTTGCATGATTTTAGGTAACTTATGATAGTCTTGGGATGCTATGGTTTTGTGGTTTTTATACATACGTGACATTCTGTGAGTTTTTTCACATTCTCCACAAAAGAAAACCTCACATTCCATGCACCATGTGACTGCAGCTTTTGTGATTCCAATTTCACTGCAAATAGTACAAATGTGCTTGGCCGATGATGCCATCATACTTTTTTCTTTACTTCTGAAATGTATGAAAGTTATCTTGTCTTAGAAAAACCAACATTCAGTTTTGTAGAATAGTTTGGCAAAAAATGTCACAGCGTATTAAGAGAGAAAATTGTCAAAATCAAACGTTAATAGTCAACAGGATGAGTGAAATCAACTGTCATATTCCTGTCATAATCCTGACTTGGTACAGGCATTTTTCAAAGAACATTGTGGATTATAATCAAGTTTCACAGCTAACCATACCTCCCAATTACATGACAGTTGTTATGTCATTTTAGTACCGTTGAAATGACTATATTGAGTGATTAACCCAAACAGACATATATGTGAATGTGACAATAACTGGGATCCAGCAGCCAAACATGTGTAAACATACATTACAGAAATACTCATCAACTGACTAGAAAATTAAAACAAACATATATATATAAATATAACAAAGACGATTACTGGTATTTTGAAGAGTTTCAGTAAAATGAAACATAACATAATCATCATCTATGATTTAACACTATCTGCGCTTGTCACTTAGTAACTCTGTAGACGGAAAATAAAGGCAACAGAAGCAACACGCTGTTCAAAAGACGTAAATTGATTGAGAGAAAACAAATCTGGGTTACAAACTAAAACCGAGGGAGAAACATCAACTATAAGATAAAAATAACGAAACAACAGAACACTAAAGTGCAACAAAAAACAAACGACAATGCAATATACAAAGAAACGAGCTAATAGATAACAACTGCCAAATTCCTGACTTGGTACATGACAGTTTAAGAAAAAAATGGTGAAGATTGAACCTGGTTTTGTGGCTAGCCAAACATCGTGCTTTATGACAATGTTAAATATACCGCTAAAATGACAACATTGCATGACATTAAATTATACTAGATTTTTCTCAAACTATTGAACTGAGTATGACAAAACTTGACAGTAACGCTAGAAATAACCAGTATTACTAAGGAATAAAAATCCCATACAGTTTATTCATTAAAAAGGTCTTCATTAGGTGCAATATAACCAAAATTAGCACATCACATCCGGTTGCATACGAAAAACAGTCGAAAAATATTCACATGAATTTGACAGTTGATATTAATCCTACATTTCATCGCAGTAAAAATATCTCCGTCATACAAACTAAAACTGAGGGAAACGCATCAAATATAAGAGGAGAACAACGACACAACAGAAACACTGAAGTGAAACAAAAACAAAACGACAATGCAACACACACAGATAAGATAACAATATAAATCTTTGGTGTTTCAAAGCATCAGTATTTTTGATTAGTTGTTTCTATAGAATATGTTGGAAACTTGAGGTTTCCTGGTTACTAAAGCTTGTGGACATGAAAAAAGGGGTGAAATTAGATTGATTAACTTCCAATAAGGGTTATTCCCTTATACGGAATGAAATGTCATGTGAAATTTTGTCTATAGTACTGAGCAGGATAACACGTTACTCGTGTCAAGTTTTTGTTTATTTGAAACAATAATAAATTCTGCATATTGTTTTGAAAACTGAAAATGAAACAAAGACTATTAAGGAAAAATCAATGGCGTTATAACACCATATATGAGAAGCTTCAAATGTGCATTCAATCTTGTTTGAGAAAGGGCCAAACGATAGATCTGCGCGACTGTTCTACCAAATCAATTCAGGTATCTTTAAACATTTTTACAGATATTTTAAGAAAGAAAAAAAAAATAGAAAAAAAAGATTGAAGATATTATCGTTACTGTGGATTCATTTATTTTCGTGGGTACCAATTTTCATGGTTTGAGGAAAACTTGCATATTCTTGGATATTTAATTTCGTGGTCTTGGCAAAGTATATATACATTCCTTTAGAAAAATTGTAATTCGTTGAATATTGAAATCTGTGGTTCCCATGTACCCACGGAAGCCACGAAAATTGGTATCCAACGAATATTGATGAATCCACAGTATTGAATTTTGGACTGTATCTAAATTTGCAATAAATGAGTAAATTCTCCCTTTCCTCTTTTTCCACCAATGTGAAATAAATTATGTTTCGACTTCCTATTAAACAAAATGAAGACTTCTTATTTTATGCAAATATGGACTGTTGCCAATGTTTTATAAAATGCTGAATTTTAAGTAATAAAACACTTTTTTGAAAAATTGAAATATCTGAATATTCTTACCATGAACTTTTTTACAGACAGTTATTTGCAGTTTGAGGTTAAATGAACAATGTATGGGACACCTAGCTAAGTTTAAATACTTTGTCTAATCAACAAAAACATTACTGAAGCGTCACGTTTTTAAACAGAAATTTTGTATGCTGTGCAGAAATTTAAAAAATGTTACAAGTATTGACGTTTTGTTTTTTGCAAACTAAGCAACTATGTATAATAAAGTACTAATGTACTCGTAAATTATTGTTTGAAACTTGTATTTTATAAAATACTTGCTTAAAACAAGAAGAGATTCTAAGGGGATTATTTAAGCAAGAATTAATAGCAGTTTAAACATGGGTGGTTATAGCTCTAGATGACTGTGAAATTATAACTTTGCATTTGAAAATATAATTTAGAATAGACTAAAGTTGTAAGGATGTTGATACAAGACAATGACAATCAAAACCAAGGAGTAAACACAGACTAAAAAAACTAAAGGACATTTACATCAACAGTTATAAATAATAAATAAGAAACAACACGAACAAATTCTAACTAAAATTGAATGGTTCTATAAATATAAATGCAATTGTTGTATGTACTTGTACTACCTACGTGACATATATATTGATGTGTGAATGTTACAACTTCGTTTTTGTGTGTTAATCATATAATATGAACTGCTAAAAAAACGAAATAATGTATAGACAATTCACAGCGTACTTCAACGACACTAAAAAGGAATAATAGACAATCAAATACATGTTCTCACTTAGCTGTATTTGGATTAAGAATCTGAATATTCTTACCATAAACTTTTTGACAGACAGGAATATGCATTTGGAGGTTAAATGTACAATATATGAAACACCTAGCTATGTTTAAATACTTTGTCTTAGCAACTAAAAACTAAATGAAGCGTAACGTTTGTGTAGAGAAATTTTGTATGCATTGCAGAAATTTAAATTATGTAACACGTATTGACGTTTTTTTTTTTTTGCAAACTAAGCAGCTATGTATAATAAAGTGCAAATCTACTAGTTAATATAAATGTTTGAAATTTGTATTTTATAAACAAAATTACTAATAACAATGAAGAGATTCTAAGAGGAGTATTAAACCAAAAGTATTGATATTTTTTTTTGCAAATAGGCAAATGTGTATAATAAAGTACACATATACTGGTAAATAAAAATGTTTGAAAATTGTGTTTTATAAAAGACTTACATAAATCAATACAGAGATTCCAAGGGGAGCATTAGGCGAAAAATCAATAGCAGTTTAAACATGGGGTTATAGCTCTAGATGATAGTGAAACTATAAATTTGGAAATGATAAAGGTTGTTGATGCAAATTATAAATAAATGAATGGTTCCATTTTTGCGCCTGTCCCAAGTCAGGAGCCTCTGGTCTTTGTTAGTCTTGTATTATTTTAATTTTAGTTTCTTGTGTACAATTTGGAAATTAGTATGGCGTTCATTATCACTGAACTAGTATATATTTGTTTAGGGGCCAGCTGAAGGACGCCTCCGGGTGTGAGAATTTCTCGCTACATTGAAGACCTGTTGGTGACCTTCTGCTGTTGTTTTTTCTATGGTCGGGTTTTTGTCTCTTTGGCACATTCCCCATTTCCATTCTCAATTTTATTCCATAAATTCCTATGTCAAATTTTGCTATGCACTGGTACAACCTAAGTGAAAAATATGTTAATGTGAGAATGTAACAATTTCTTTTTAGTGTGTAAATCACATTGAATGAACTGTTTAAAAACGGATTTAGGCAATGAAAATTCACTCTGACACTCGTTGTATTACATCGAAGCTAAAAAGGAATCCTAGACAATCAAATACATGTTCTTATATTCTTTTGAAGTCTCAATCAAAGATATAAAATGGATATTCCTTCACTGTATTGAATATTAATTAAAAAAAGATATATTTCATAAATCTTTTAAGTGCTGCACTAAACATCTGTTTGACCATTTCCATAACCTTAAACAGTATTTAAACCTGGATTTCAGAGTTGACATGAAAGTATTTACTCAAGAGGAGTTGTAAATCAAATTTAGATGCTGAAAATTCGAAATACCTGTTTTAGTACATACTATTTAATATTAAAGAAAGAAGATATGATTGCCACTGAAACAACTAGCAGCAGACGCCAACAACTGAATAAAATGCTACTGACGTGTGACAGTCACATACATAATGTGGTGGGATGAAACAAGCTTGCGGACACCCAACACTCCCTCAATATGGGACAGTGGTTAATCAGTACAACATAAGAACAAAATATTATAAAGAGTTGAAAAGTTCAGATGAGGTCTTAAGGCGGAATATTTTGATTTGAGCACCGATGAGTCTTATGTAGACAAAAAGCACGACTGATGTACAAAATAAATCTTGGTATCTTGAATAATCTTTACAGATATTCAAAACAAATAAATAGAAAAAAAGAGTGAAGATATTATATTAATCAACTTTGAACTGTGTATAAATAAACAATAAATGACAAGAAAGAGTCAATTCTCCTGTTCCTCTGTTTACTACTGTGAAATCTGTAATGTTTTAATTTTCTGTTAACCAAAATCAAAACTTTTTATTCTATGCAATAGCAATAACCGTTGCTTTTTTTATAATGCTGAATTTCAAGTTATAAAACACTGTATTTGAAAAATTGAAATATTTAAATATTCTTACCGTGAACTTTTTGACAGACAGGAATATGCAGTTGGAAGTTAAATGTAAAATATCTGGGATATTTAACTTAAACTTAAGTACTTTCGTCTTAGCAAATAAAAACATTAATGAAGCGTCACGTTTGTATACAAAAGATTTATATGTGTTGCAGAAATTTAAATAATGTTACAATTTTTTTTACGTTTTTTTAGCATATTATCTTATACAAATTTTAGAGTAGTCAATATTTTATATGACAAAAAAGTTGTAAAACACTTACTAGAGGCCGAGATGAAATGACAGTAATCGATTTTTGTGAAGTGTAAATAAATGTTACAAGTATTGATGTTCTGTTTTCAAATAAATCAGAGTGCATAATGAATTTCAAATGTACTAGTAAATAGGTATCAGATATATAGTCTAGACCTTCAAACGGTTAGAGTAATCCTTAAGCTGAGATTGGGTTGTTATATGCTGATTTAAGTGCCACTGAATCTTATGTAGACGAAATGCGAGACGGTTGTACCAAATTAATCCTGGTATTTTAGATAATAAATAACGGAATGTCTCTCATGAAATGGCAAAATCGAAAGATAAAACACTCCAAACGAACGGATAACAGCATTCATATTCGTGACTTAGTACTTAGGACATTTTCGCATGCAGAAAATGGTGGATTAATGAAAACTTTTTCGTTTGTTTATTAATAAAAGAACGTGCAATTGAAACTTTCAATTGTTTTCATATGTGGATCAAAAACTTTTAACAAGTTCGTTATACCAAAAAAATGTATTGAGTCACCACATTCTATTTAAAGGAACGCTATTAAAATGTAAAATAAAAAACTAAATACTGAACTCCTAGGAAAATTCAAAACGGCAAGTACCTAATCAAATGGCAGAGTCAAAAGCGCAATCACACCAAACAAATGGATAACAACTGTCATATTCCTGACTTGGTACAGGTATTTTCTTAAGTAGAAAATGGTGGATTGAACCTGATGTATAGTAAGCTAAACCTCTCACTTGTATGACAGTCGCATCAAATGTCATTATATTGACAATGATGCGTGAACAAAAGAAGCAGATATATTTCAAACCTTTAGTTTATTCAACTGAACTAACTAATTTTATTTTTGAATTATATTTCATCATATTATAAAAATAAAGATATCTACGTTTTCAGTTTTCAATTTCGGTTAAGTATTTAAAAACAAATGCTTATCCTATAAGTGGAATGCTCCAAAAAAGTGGATATATATCAGAACAGAACAGATTGTTTAATCATAAAACCATGTCAGCTGAAGATTACCGAAAGTTACCTACATTCATACAAGAAATAAGTAGTCAGTGCAGAGACCACAAGCCAAAATTTGAACTTTACTGTCTTTTTTATGCCTGTCCATGCTGTGTCCAGTGCATCACTGATAATCATCCGAAATGTCAAGAAATGAAACCGTTGTCAGATATCCTAAAGCAAGTCAAATCATCTGCCTCAGTTCAACTTTTTGAAAAAGATTTGAAGGATGCGAAAGATACTTAGATACAGTTATATAACGTATCTGAAAGCCAAGATAAGTACCATCAATACTCAGAAAATCAAAGCCACTGAGGAAATCGGTTATTTGAGGAAGTTGATCAATGATTTTTTAAACGAATTGGAAGAAGACCTACTTAATGACTTAGAGTCTAAACATTCAAAGCTTAAATCAGACATGGACACTCTCGTTCTACAAATGGAACACCAAGCCAGTCGGATAAACCAAATGCACAGCCAGTTTACCAAAATGACGCAATATGCTACCGAGCTACAGATGTATATTGGTGTGAGAGAAATTGCATCACAAGCGACAAAATATTTTGAAGATTTCGAAAGTGCTGAAGAAAAGAATCTAGAGGTGAACATTTCATCTGCTCTTCAATCAATATTTCAAAATGTCAAATCATTTGGAGATATCAATATCAATACCACTGCTTCTACTCTACAAATAAAGACTGGAAGAAAAGATCAAGCTCAGCACTTGGTTCCAAAAGTTCCTGGCATTGAACAAATAAAGCCAAACTTGTTGACAACACTTACACTTCCAGAAGATATGAAGCATTTAGATATATATACATGTCTGATACTACCAGATGGTACTTTTATAATACTTGACAATTACACAAAACAACTAGTGCTGTTCAGAAGTGATGGCATCTTTATAAGAAAGGTAGTTACATTCACAGGATATCCAATGGATGTTTGCTTTGTCAGAAAAAATACAGTAGCTGTCACACTAGAATACGAATACCAGACAGTAATGGTGGAGGTAAAAGAGAATAAAATTCTTCAAACAATTAAACTTTCTCATTGTTGTAATGGAGTGACAAGTGATGGTAAAACTTTAATTATCAGTGGTGGCCAGAGTACTTGAATAAATCTGAATTACATGTCTCATACCATCTTAGGAGGAATGGGAGGACTGGGACCTATTGCAATTTCCCAAGTAAATATCTATGGCTTATTTCCTCTAAAAACAAAGTATGTTGCTATAAAAGTACAGGAGAGCCTCTCTGGACATATCAGACACAAGACATTATCGAACCAAAAGGACTTACTTTAGACAAGAACGGCTTTGTTTATATAGCTTCCAATGGAAAAACCAGTATCGTAGTAGTATCACCAGATGGTACAACTTGTAAGACAATACTATCAGAGGCTGATGGAATCCAAAATTTATGGGCAATAGACATCAATAGAGAAACAGGGATGATGGTAGTGTCAAGTAAAACAAGTGATGATAACAATTATACAGCTTTTGTATATAAAATTTGAATATCATCTTATTTCATTTTATTTTTTAATAGAAGGATATCTGTGCATAGTAAATAATATCAAGGGCATTATATCTTCCTCGTTAAGACATTGAGTAGTACATCCTTTATCATAAGAATGTATGTTTATTCACGTTTCATAAAAATCAAATTCAAATAGAAAAAGAAAACAGAAATTAAAAATATAAAATAGCGTGTGTCGGAAGCACTCACAGTATCAACTATCATTAGAGCCAAACAATTTGAATGGCAATGACCGACTGCCTCATAGAAATGATAGTCAAATCCACATCAAGTCAACTGAGCATGATAGGGGCTTGTTTAGTTTCTTTATGTTTTTCTATATTTCTCAATAAATACCTTAAAACATTTACAATATAGAAAGACACAAATGGAGTAATTTTATATAGATTAGACCGTTGGTTTTCCCGTTTGAATGGTTTTACACAAGTAATTTTGGGCCCCTTTACAGCTTATTGTTCGGTGTGAGACAAGGCTCCGTGTTGAAGGTCGTACATTGACCTATAATGGTTTACTTTTATAAATTGTTATTTGGATGGAGAGTTGTCTCATTGGCGCTCACACCACATCTTCCTATATCTAATTAGACATTTACGGAAAGTCTCGGTACCGACTGTCGACACCGACTCTGACAGGTACAATTAAGGGGGTCGTCTCAAAATAATAAAAGGTACTAATTAATTAGCATTTCGATGTAAAATTTAGTTAAACGAGATTTTACATTACGATTTTTTTTGTCTTCTGTTTACAAATCCTGGAACAGTCTCCACAATTTGTCTGAAATTTTCTTTTGGGTGCCCTCCACAAAGACTTACGGAATATTCGGCAATGATTCTATTTAATTTTGACCCTTGCATTCTGGGGATCACGTTTTCTGTTGATTTGCTGTCGCGTAAAATTGAGAATGGAAGCCGAATTGGATAAATGTTATCCTTTAAAGATTCTTTTTAGAAACTGCGTTAAATCAGGAGGGTGAAGATTTAAAACAGGAAAAATCTGAAGAAACTTTTGTTTTCTAACAGGATTCATTATTGTTATCTTTAACTTTATTTTAGAAATAACTTTCGAATAGCTAAGTGAGCATGTTTGAAGCGAAATTATGTACACCCCCCCCTTTCCCCCCGATGCAGATCCAAACATTCGAAAAAGACGGCCGGCTACATTTGTTTCTTGTAAAAGGGACCGGACCATATTTTTTAATTTCCGTTACCGTTAACGGGGACCGGGAATACTGTTCTACTTTTTAATCTGCTTCTGCCACTTTTTTTTCCGTAAATGTGTATTTGTAAATCAAATTGAGCTTCTTTTTTTTTTGCTTTGAAATTTTAGAGTTTATGTCTAAGTACCTAACCTTTAAAATATTGAATATGCGAGCGGATTTTTTTTTGGGAGAGGGGGACTACAATCGAGCGCATCCTTTTCCGTTAAATTGAAATTTACTTTAATTCCACGTGTTATCGGCATACGAATTGTCAACATGAAAGACTGATAACAAGTTTTTTTGGGGTAAATCAAACAAAGCAAATATTTTAAAATATCTTTGCCACAAATTGATATTATAATTGAGTAAATCTTTTTGATGGAAAGATTGAGATATGAAAGATTTTGTTTGTATATCAAAGATAAGTTTAAATACATTTGTATATACGTATGGCATAATTGAAGGGAAAAAATCAATCAAAATAACGTGCCAGGCTTAATGTGTAGGAACTAGAAGACTTTTCCGATTGAAATGTGCTGTGACAAAATCTCTTGATTCAAATTTTGATTCTTATTTTCGGTGGAGCAACAGTATGCTCCGTTTATGGACAACTTATGAATCTAGTGTACCTACCTCTAAATTAATTTTTGAGATAACCCCTGTATTGTTTCCTGTCAGAGTCGGAGTCAACAGTCGGAACCGAGATTTTCCGTAAATCTCTAGTATAAACAGCAAATGAACAGGACCTAGATTAATTACATATTTTCTATTACATCTATTGACCTTCTTTTGACATAATTCCCATTTTATTTTAGTTTTGCGAAAATAAGTTTTCTCTAGTCTATTTTACTAAACATCCATTTGGATCAAGGGATCCTGGGCCCCTCCTTCAGATAAAAAAAATTGGGGTTTCTTAAGTTCATTTTCTTTTTAATTTTTTGTCACACTGGCTCTCTTTTAATACACACATTTACAATTCTAATGCAATTATTTTGTATAAATGGTTCTGATTGGATGACAGTTAGCGTAAAATTATCTATCTCCTTGTCTGTAACTAAGGAAGCCGATATTTTGAATTGCTGAATGTATTGACATGTAATTTCTACAATAATAAGCCAACAAACTCACATGTTGCACCTAAAAATCTTCTTTTTATCAAATGTTATTACATTCTGAAGCGGCACAGAAGCCAGAAAACGCCCTGTGTTTATGTTTGACGCCGGAAGCATACCTATGACGTCAGCTAGTGTAGGGACCAAAGAAGATAACATCTTTTCGCGGAATTTTCTTTAATGAAGATTTTACACTGAAATAATGATTGAAATTTAATTATGAACTTGTTTTGTATTAGAATAGAGATAACTGTATTGTATTTGAAGCTTTGCGGATGTCCATCTGTAGTTTTACTGTCGGAAATACCCGTTTACCTGTCTCCGCTACGCGTCGCCAGGTAAAATAAATTTGCGACAGTAAAACTACCGATGGACGTCCTTAAAGCTTCAAATACAATACAGTTATCTCTTAATTACAAACAAAGAATCGAATTGTCTTCCTTCGAAAAAAAAAATATGTTGGAATTCAACTCTGATATCAATACAAAGTATTTACTGTGTTATATTTTATCGCTTTCATAAGGATAAGACACTGAAAAATAGTTATAATAATTTCATCCTTCTTTTTATTTCTTGAACATGTCAAAACCACAATTTGATTTAAAGAAATGATATGTGTTTTTTTTATCATGATAGATCAAACACAAAATTTATAATAAATATCACAAATGTCAATTGGTACATTTAGGAGTTTTTGTTTTTGGAAATGTTTTATTAACCATTCCGAAAAAAATACTTTTTCTGTCCCTTAAATCATTTATATGATTTATAAACGTTTTTATTCTTTCTTTACTGTATTATTCTTAAAGTCATATGAAACTTCAAATTTAAAAAAGATATGCACGTTTTTTATAACTAAATGGCTAGTTATTTTTATAAAACTTATATATATACTTTTTTATCAATAAAATTCTATAATTTGTCCAAACTTAGAAGAATTTACTTTGTGTTTAATTGTAAACAATAAACAATTCGCCTATATGTTTTCCTTATGCAGTGAACTCCGGCGATCACTATACGCATTAATCTGTCATTGAAATAAACTGTTATCTTAAAATTAATTATACATGTTATACAAGTGGTCAATATCCATGATTTTTTGTTGATTGTTTACAATAAGGTGACAATCGGTTAAATTCGACTTCAAAACACGACAGATATTCATGTCAGTACCGAAGTGCTAACTTCTGGGCTGGTGATACCCTCGGGGACGAAACGTCCACCAGCAGTGGCATCGACTCAGTGGTTTAAATAGTTATCTAAGGTACCAGGATTATAATTTAGTACGCACGACGCGCGTTTCGTTTACATAAGACTCATCAGTGACGCTCTTATCAAAATATTTATATAGCCAAACAAGTACAAAGTTGAAGAGCATCAAGAATCCAAAATTCCAAAACGTTGTGCCAAATACGGCTAAGGAAATCTATGCCTGGAATAAGAAAATCATTAGTTTTTCGTAAAATTTAAAGTTTTGTAAAGAGGAAATTTATAAAAATGACCATATTATTGACATGTCAACACCGAAATGTTGACTACTTGGCTGGTGATACCTTCGGGGAAGAAACGACCACCAGCAGTGGCATCGACCCAATGGTGTAAATAGTTATCAAAGGTACCAGGATTATAATCTAGTACGCCAGACGCGCGTTTCGTCTACATAAGACTCATCAGTGACGCTCTTATCAAAATATTTATAAAGCCAAACAAGTACAAAGTTGAAGAACATTAAGGATCCAAAATTCCAAAAAGTTGTGCCAAATACGGATAGGTAATCTATGCCTGGGATAAGAAAATCCTAAGTTTTTCGTAAAATTTAAATAAGTATTTCCTTTTTTTATACGAGGATACATTTTTTAGTAGTGAAAATTTAACAAAGACTAATTGGGAAAAACAATGGTGGTATAACTCCTAATTAGGAAGCTGCACATGCACCATAGAACTTGTATTACTACTATTTATAAACATTTCATGCTATTTAACTGAAAAATTGCACACGTGAAATATTTTGAGTATATTGAGTCTCAAAACCATACTTAAAGGGGAAAACATTTTTGAATTAGGGCTATACCTTGAATATTAGTATGAAGACCATCCAGACTCAAGTGCTTTGAGAGCTTTATGGGACTGTTTCTCCTTATTTCCTAAAATGGGCTTTAAATAAAACTTTTCCTCAGTATTAATCAGAAATTAATTTGGAACCATTATATGTCCCTCTCTGGAACATAGTGCAGATTGATGTTTTATTTAAGGACTGACTGAAACTATGGTTAGTTTAATCAGCTTGAAAAAAAAACAATTCTCATGTAATTACACATTTCTTACATAAATGTGTGATAGTTACCCTGAAATTCTGATTAATTAGCCTAATTTAAAGGACATGAGAGGTATAAATGTACCAACAGGACAGGGACCTTTTAACGAACACAAAGAGGTACATGAGTAATGTTCATCATCTAAGAGTCATCTTCCGAATTATTTTCCTATGTTTAATGCAGACGAATATTTGATCATCAATCCTGTTAATTGGTGAATTTATTTGTCAGCACTATATTCTACCATGATCTGGGGTTGGATTTTTTCAAATAAAATTTTATCAAACTGCTGAAGTTGTCGTCTTCCAGAAATCTACAGCACTAACAAGGCCAGTTTCATAAATTCAATATTTCCAAGGGGTACAACTCTTTGAAAAAGTCGATCGCCCACCATAATATAACTTTTGCGAGATATTATTAGTTACATAGTGTGCTAGTGACCGAATACGGTATATATGGGGTCAGTAAATTGAATTTACTGACCCCATATATACCGTATGACGTCACTAGCACACTATGTAATGAATTTATCTTACCGACTATCTTAACGTGTAAAATTTAGACTAGTGACCTATCAAAATGAGCAAGTCTTCAATACAGTAAGCATTAACATGATTAAGAAACTACTTCATTTGATCCTACAAAAACAGATGCCAACAATGACAACTTATTAGATTTAAATGTGTTTTATGAATTTATTTCACTTTATCATCACTTTCTTCGACTGTTGAAACCTTTAACATTTTTTCTCAGTACTGTTTTGTTTTTCTAAAGGGACGTAACGCCATTACTAACCGTGTATGAAATAAGCCCCGCCTTCATATTTCCTTATATGGAATATAAAGGGACGTAACTCCACTACTAACCGTGTATGAAATAAGCCCGGCCTCCCAACTAACCTAATATTAAATATACACGGTTTCCACGAGGACGCTTTTAACCAATCATATACCTAGAAATGTATAGGAGGTAAGATAAATAGCTGATATTAACCTATATTATAAGTTTTATAAAAATCTGGCGATAAATGTACCTGTGAGAGGGCTAACAAGTCCGGACAGACGCTCCTTATTACCATGTCCCCCGCAATGCGTTCCGCAGGGGACAATAAAGCATAAAAAACACACACACACACTTAACAAATGTCTAAAATTATAGACATTATATTCTGTCAAGTTTCGTATTTTAAGAAGGAGTTGAAATCACATCTCACCAAGTGGAACTATAGAAAATCTATCATAAAGTCACCTTAACTGCTCTCACAATTTATTTCCACATTTATCAATATTCAAAATAAGCTCTTATATTTTTTTATAATTGAACTGACAATACTCAAGTAATTAATTATCACTTGAATATTTTTGGTTGTAACCTGACAGAAATAATACCAAATAATTACAGGCACTACTGCTACTCTTTCTTATTCTTATTCTACAATAAGATCTTTTGTCTGTTAAAAATCAAATATCAATAATTAATTGAATTAGGTAGTAGAGAATTGATTAGAAGTAGTGGATTCGTAAACGATAATCAACGAGCGACTTTAGTCAATTCTCTAGCTTAACCCATTTCTAGTAAAACGACTGTCTGTTTCATGATCTGACAATGAATCAACTGAATTTCATGAAAATAATTTCGTATTTTGTCTTTTTTATTGTCTAATAGCTGGAACTGACTAGAGTCATACGGTTCACATTTATATTTAACTTAATATAAGTTCAATTTAACTTAAATGTGTAGTTATCTTCCCTTTTTATTACCAGATTTTGTATTTGTAAACGATTATTTTATTCAATGTTGAATCATTACAAATAATTTATATTGATTAGATTTTAGTAATTATAATTCATTCAAAAAGACATATAACTAATATATGGATTTTTAAAAATCTTTTTTGGAAAGTTATTTTTTTTTAATTACCAACATTTAGAAACCTTTAATGTTTACATATATAGTATTTAGCAACCTAATGATCAAACCCATTCATCACATCATCACATTCAGTCACGTCTCAGTCATTACAGCTGAACGGACGTGCTGGGCCAGCTCTCCTTTACCCGCTATCTTCGATGAGGGTTTGCAGTTAGATGATCAACGACATACTACATAAGATGACAGAAACCAATCCATGCCGTACAGTAGACGTAGTAGTTGACGTACCCGCGTTAACATGCACTCCAAAACCATTGTATCATGGGGAGTGTTATGCCGATTAACGTCCGAGGGCTGTATCCTAGGTGTTGGGTGATTGACCTGCATTTCACTGCCGTACGGCTTTGGTCCTGATAACGCTTCCTGTCATCTTTAGAACTACGTCCACGACTCATCTACCAGTACTCCATCATCGAGGCTAGCGGGCTGCCAAGCTGACCAAACTGGCCCTGAAAGCAGTCGTTAGTGAAGAAATAACAACAAAACAGTAAACAAACAAAAACAACTCACCAAAACCAAGATGGCGGCCTACATATGGCGTCCTCAACTACCTGTTCCTGACCCACGGCATAAAATATGTTAAAGCTCAACAAACGCCTTCCGGCACCGAGCCGAGCGTGCGAGGGCTAAAAAGCCAGTCAAGGTCGTTAAACACTTCCATAAATATGATCAAACCAATGGCCCGTTTGAATGAATTTACAAAACACATTCGAAATTACTATAAACAATTTAAAACTAAATGAAGTGTAAAATTCACACTAATAACACCACTTCACTAGACACCAGTTGTTGATAGAATAAATACTATGATTGGTCATAATTGAAATATTATATATAAATTTTGTTTAAACTGGTTCCCTCTCATTTTGTTTTGGTTTTTTTAACGTTATTGCATTTGTCATTCCTCGTCAATCAGTTAATGAACTAGTATTATTTGTGGTACTCATCATAAAACCGAAGCAGAATTGCTTTTGCTTCAAATGTACAATATATAATTATGTAAATTTTGCAATGTGTCATGTAAGCTGTTCATAGCCGTCATCGTCTAGTCGTTGGCACCGAAAGAAAAAAACTGTGATATTAACAGTGCAGAGTTCAAGCCTAGTACCCTGAACGATTTTTTTTTTGTAATGTTTTTCTCTACCAAAATATTGTTTTTAATCTTAGAGGTATCTATATTTCATTTTTACTCTAAAGTCGATGATTTGTTTCTGGTTTCACCGTCAAAGAAGTAGTTTTACAGTCGTAGTTAATCACACTTTATTCACATAAAAGTCAGTTAAATGTTGATGTATATTTGGACCATTTATAATTAAACAAAGATTAACTAAGTGATCATAGTATGATATCATTAAAATCATAAAACCAAAAGATGATGAAAAGGGAAAGGCCTTGTACCTTAAAAGTGATAAGTGTAATGTGTACATGGATGTTTATTTTATCAAGGACTTGTACTAGTAAGTAATATCTACAATTCCTTGATTTTATAGTGTTTATATATTTCATTAGATAACAAAAAGACAGAAATACAGTTTATTGACATGCATTGACAGATATACGCTATAAGATTGATGTTTAAATAACAATTTATATCAGTACTCGTGGTCTAGTGGTATCAATCATAGACTACAGACTTAACTGTCGAAAATACGCACGAGTTCTAACCTATATTAGTCACTCGTTTTTGAGAGAATAAAATCTCGTAAGTTAAAAGTTATGATATAAGTTATCTTAAGTTAACATGGTGGTCAGTGGATTCTTGAAAAATAATCCACCGTTAGAACAACAGACTGACGTCAGAGAAATGGGTTAAAACTAGAAGATTGTGTTTATACACGTATAACCCTGCTCGAGCTTTGCAATAACAATAGTTTACACACTGAAATGTATCGCCGACTTTACTGGCCATAGATTATTTTGAAAGTCTTAAAGATGCAGGTTCAAATTAAAAACATGAAATGAAACGATAGAGGTCGGGTGAACAGTCTCTGACAAACAGGTAATGATGCAAAGGACCCCTATGTACCAAATATGTTTATCCTATTACTTATAATAAGTGAGAAATTTACATTCTCATTTTTTTTTCAAGCAGTCCCTGATATTTGAGAAAGAGGTTAAGGACATTGGACATATGACAGTCCAAAACTCGTAACATAAGGTATCTGCATACAGTTTAGTTAGCATCCAGGTTTTCATCCTTCTGAAATATACATCTTTGAACAAACAGTTAACGCCGCCGCCGCCATATAGTAATATATGTATATATCGCATACTGCAACTGTTGTCGTAGGCGAGACAAATCTGTGAAGGTTGGACGAAAAGACAGAAGGACAGAAAGACGGAAGGAAATAAATTCTTAGAAAATGGTTGGTATCTTACTTCATCTATATTATACAATATGACAGGATAATCTATATTGTAACAGCATAAAACACTTAATTAATTTTTCAATATTAATTGGAAATAATAAATTAAAAAAAATATAGTTAGAGAGAAAAACTGTCGTGTTAGCTCTTTTATTATTTAAATAGCATTTGGTAGAAAATATTGATGAGGAAAGTCTTTTTATCTTCCTAATCCAGAGCTATAAATTTCATGATAAAGACATTGATTTTGACATCAAAGAATTATAAAAAAGCAAGTTCAACCTGCACACTAGAATACTTAATAAATCTCTCTTAATGGGACAGAAACTGTCAATTGTTACCTGACACAGTGTTATTGATCAATGAAGACTCTACAAAACTAACAGCGCCACCTACAAAGAATGTTATCAGCCCCAAACATATGAATGATATTTAATAAAAAAAAAAGTAGAAATGGGGACACAAAAAATAATGTAAAGTTGGAACTACTGCATATAAATCTATATGAAAAAGGTTTTTCAATGTTCTTGAAGTTAATAAACATGTTTTAAATTTGTCTTATCCATAAAAAAAAATACAATAACTTTAAATGAATTACTAAAGTGAAAATCATCTTAAATCTACCTTGACCTATGTTTATAATTTGAAAAGGACTGGTTAAACTGTTGTTATTTTTACAAATAAAAGACTTAACTGGTGATGATTGATGTATCATTCAAGGACTCCTGAACATCAAGGCATGGTCAATTGTGAAAAGAAATAAATCTAATTTGACTTATCTTTTGTAATGGGGAAGATTGATTGACATTTCTCAAGTCATTGCAGGGGAAGAGTTTGAAGCCTTACTGCCTGTCGTACAACCTAAATTTGATAACTATTTATCTGTTCGAATTTTAGTTAGAATATAGGAAGACGGACTCAAAATAATAATTAAAGAACACAACACAACACCATTACAATGATAAACAATGATAAATGTTCTAAGAAAAATAAATATAGAGTGACACAAATCCTTCAATCAAGTTAATGCTATGAGTAATCCAATCAGAATTGATCACAAGAAAGCAGCATACTCAAATATGTATGATATAAATTGGCATACTAAATCCTTTCTTAGCAAATGTTTAATTCAAAGAAGTTGTTCATGATTTCCCTTTTCCAGGACAAAAAGGGACACATTATTCACATATGACTTGATTCAAATAGTCTTACTTGTATAGATTGAATTCTATTGGAAATTTGTTTTCTAAATACACAGCATAAACAACAAAAATGTAAGTAACATGTTTAATTGAAATTAAATTAAATGTCACAAATTTCAATTCATGCCTTAAGGATTTTAGGGTTTTTCTGATTACTTTTTATTTCCCTTTCCATAAAAGAATTTTCTATCCTTTAAATCATCTCATATGATTTATAAACTTTTCATTTCTATTGTATTATCACTAACTGTCTTCCTCAAAGGTCTAAAGGGTAGTATCATCTTAAAAAGATCTGATTGATAACAATCATAGATATTCAGAACTTCCTTTCTACATTCCATTGATTTATGTACAATCGCGCATATATCCCTTATATAGTCTATAACCATCCGTACTTAATAAACCTTGTTTTTGAGAATGAGTAGAACAAATAAGGAATTGCATGTGAGCTGATGAAATCACCCCAAACAGTTTAAGACAAACGTAGACAATTAATGGTTATAAACAGAAAATGTAATATAATTCAGTGCAAACAACAAAAAACAAATGTCCATGGAACACATATGATGATGCATGCATATAACATAAAAAAAATAACATAACTCAAGAACGACAAAAGTAACGCTACTCAAATTTGTACTTGATCTGAGTTTTGTGATTATAAGCATTATGTATAAGTTTTATAACATTTGGTTGATGCAAAGTTAAGTAAAAGAACGGAAAGGAAAGTTCAGCGATTGTGTTATTTGTGAAGGGGCATAACTGTTGAACGGGAAAAGACGACGCCTCCAATATCTTTACTAGATCTGTGTATTTTGGTAATAAGCATTGTGTATAAAATGCATAATGTTTATTTGAGGCAAACCAAATTGGGAGAATAGACACAAACGTTCAACAATTTTTCAATTTGTAAAGGGGCAAAATAATGGAATAGAAAAGTAGGTAACGCCACCGAAATTCAAACTTGATCATCTCTGTGTTGTGGTAATAAGTATGTTGCATAATATTTGGTTAAGGCAAACTAAAGTTAGATAACAGAAACCATTTTTGGGAAGTACGGACTTACACACGGACAAAGGTAAAACTTAATGGCACCTATACAATAGCGGGGGCATAAACATATTCAGTTCCAAAACACAAGCACCTGTGATTGGACGGAATTCATATATATATATATAAAACCTAAAAGGGCTAAATTTGTGAGCCTGTTCAAAGTAGGGAACCAAGTCAGTAATTGGCCTATGTCATACCTAAAGATTTTGATTATTTTGATTGATATATGGTATTACCACCTTCTTATTGTCGCATATTGAAGCTGTTTTTCACACAGACTTGATAATTTTCTGACCTTATCAAAACCTGTTTCTTTAAATGTATCTTTACCTGCATGAGCGATTTTCCACTTTTTGTGTAATTTACCAGAATGAAAGAGATACACACGTATCTAATATTCATAACAAAATATCAAAGAGTCATATCAATTATACAAACAAGAGTGCTGCCGCTGAAATTTATTTGGACTTATTTGTAGATCTTGTCTTGCTTAGGGCGTTAATATTTAATTTTTTTGGAGGGGATAAGATTCAATTTGCAAAAAATGGCAGTATAGGTGTTTTGAGTAAAAAAAAGCAGGATGAACAGGTTGCCACAAAAAGGCAGGATGAAAATTTCAGTAAAACAATTTCAGTAAAACAGGCATGATCGAGAAGATTGAAAAACAAAAAGCAGGACAGAGATTACGAATAAAAAATATGCAGGAACAAAATTTTTCGTACCCCTTAAAATCAAATGGTTTTTTCCGTAAAAAAATTTATCTGTTTCTATCATAGTTTTTAAAGTAATTGACAAACAATAAAAGTATTGATAAATTATGACATTGAAGGGCAGTAACTCCTATCAAAAGTTAACTGACAGTTTTGATGTAAATGGACAAGTGGTATATCTTAACATTCTCAATATTTCTTCCCTTGTAAGATTTTGTCTTTCCATATTGGTTTTTAAGATAATAGACAAAACTTATTGTGGCCAAGTTTGGTTGATATTTACCCGATATTTTAAGGGAAGAATATTTTTGATAAAGTACATGGGCGACACCATGCAATTAGTGTCACAAATTTGGAAATTATTGATTTGAAAGAATTTATATGACACTTATAGGAATTAATAATAGTTAAAACAATCATCTTAATCACACATCTCTTCATATAGACTGTCCTTATGCAAATTGAAATATAAGCTCCGCCCGATCAGTCGAAATAACGTTGGTAACATGTAGAACCGGAGGTATATTTGTCATTACATATCAGGACAAAAGTATTCCATTTATGTACACACTAACTACAATCCCCTTCCCTTTCCTGAATGTGACCTTCTGAATTAGACTATTTACCGGATTTGTTATCACATAAGCAACACGATGGGTGCCACATGTGGAGCAGGATCTGCTTACCCTTTCGGAGCACCTGAGAACACCCCTAGTTTTTGGTGGGCTCGTGTTGTTTATTCTTTAGTTTTCTATGTTGTGTCATGTGTACTGTTGTTTGTTTTTTTCCTTCATTTTTGAGCCATGGCGTTGTCAGTTTATTTTCGATTGATGAGTTTGACTGTCCCTCTGGTATCTTTCGTCCCTCTTCTATAGTAATACACTGTTTTATGTATAACTGAATAATTCATTTCTGATATTTTTTTCTCACATTATTTCAGATTTAAAGAAACAGTAATGGCCTCATCAGTCAAGCACTTTTGTACAATTTGTGAATATGATGGAATCTCAAATACAGCAGTCATATGGTGTACAGAATGTGAAGTTTTCTTTTGTGGAGACTGTGAAAAAACTCACAGCAAGTCTGGACTGTCTAAACATCATAAAACCATGTCAGCTGACAATTACAAAAAGTTACCTACATTCATGCAACAAATTAGTAGTCAGTGCAGATACCACAATACGATGATTGAATTTTACTGTTCTTTCCATGCCTGTCCATGCTATGTAGAGTGTGTCACTGATAAACATAAAAAAATATCAAGACATTAAACCCTTGTCTGATACCCTACAGCAAGTAAAATCATCTGCTTCTGTTCCTCTTTTTGAAAAAGATTTGAAAAATGTAAAGGAAAACTTTACAGCCATTATGTACCTGAACGCCAGAATCAGCACCATCAATATTCAGAAAACCAAAGCCAATAAGGAAATCAGTTATATGAGAAAGTCGATCAATGATTACTTAAACAAATTAGAGCAAAACATACTTAATGACTTAGAGTCTAAACATTCAAAACTGAGAGCAAACATGGCCACTATCCTGCAACAAATGGAACAGGGATCCAGTCAGATAGACCAAATGCAGAGTCAGTTTACCAATCTGGTACAACATGCAACAGAGCTACAGATGTATATTGGTATGAAGGAAATTGAAAAAACTGCAAAATATATAGGAGATTTAGAGAGTGCAGAACACTACACTGAAAAGAACCTAGAGGTCAACATTTCATCGGCCCTCCAATCATTTTTACAAGATGTGAAATCATTTAGAGATATTAATATCAATACCACATCTTCTACACATCGATTAAAGCCAGGAAGAAAGAATTAAGCACAGCACTTGGTTCCAGAAGTTCCTGGAATTGAACAAATAAAGCCATCTTTGTTGACAAGACTAACAAGTCCAAATGATATGAAGTTAAATATAAGGGCCTGTCATATATTACCTGATAGCAGAATTATGATACTTGATAACAACCAAAACAACTAGTGCTATTCAGTAACGATGGCATCTTCATCAGAAATGTAGTTACATTCACAAAGAATCCTTGTGATGTTTGCTTCGTCAGAAATTATACAGTGGCTGTCACATTAAGATCAGCAAACCAGATAGCTGTGGTGGATGTTGAAAAGAATAAAATTATTCAAACAATTAAACTTTCTCATGAATGTTATGGAGTAGCAGGTAATGGTAAAGCTTTGGTGATCACCAGTGGTGGCAGCCAGTGTACTACAGTGAATCTGAGTGACATGTCTCATACAATCTTAGAAGGTATGGAAGGAGTTGGACCTATTGCAATATTTCAAAGAAATATATATGGTATCAATTATCATGAAAACAAAGTCAGTTGTTATAGTGTTACTGGAGAACATTTGTGGACATATCAGAACCCAGACGTTGCCAAACCAAGAGGACTTTCATTAGACAAGAACGGCTTTGTTTATATAGCTTCCAATGGAAACAATAGTATCGTGGTAGTATCGCCAGATGGCAGAACATGTAAGAGAATATTGTCAGGATCTGATGGAATCAAAGATCCATGGCAAATAGATATCAACAGAGAAACAGGAATAATTATCGTGTCAAGTAGAAAGAGTGATGATGACAGTGTTACAGACTATGAAACAGCTTTTTTTTTTATAAAATTTAAGTTCAAGGAACAGTAAATGGGATATGTCACAGAGTTTGCTTAAATTTTGCATACATCCTTGACTTACTGAAAGCCAACAGGAAGTCGAAACAAATATTGCATGTATCTCTTTTCTTATCCGAAACTTCACTGATTGAATTCTTTCATAATACTAGTAGTTGAAGATTTGTATAAAAAGCACATACAATCATCATTTGTCTGTTTGTCTTTTTCATTTTTAGCCATGGCTTTGTCAGTTTGTTTTAGATTTATAAGTTAGACTGTCCCTTTGTTATCTTTCGCCCCTCCTTTAGATAATTTTGCAGGAATTGACGTATGAAAAGGGCAAATAAATAAAGGCAACAGTATTATACCGCTGTTCGAAACTCATAAATCGATAGAAAAAAAGAATCCGGGTTACAATCTAAAACTGAGGGAAATGCATTAAATATAAGAGGAGAACAACGACACAACATTAAAATGTAACACACACAGAAACGAACTAAGCACTAGACAAAATCAGATAATTCAGATAAACATATTTTTTTAAGACTCTCTTTCCATCATAATATTAAATAGTAATAAATGTGCCTTCTAGCATTATTGCTTGAACAGTGAAGTGTATGCAATATTATCTGATGTTGAAATTAAGATACAAAGATCTTGAAGATTAGTAGGATAAGCGGCTCATACCATTTATTGTTATAAAGGCAAAGGTTTTATCTAGAGACGAGAAACAAGTTCAACTTTAATTTAAATAGAGGCAACAGTAGTCTATACCACTGTTCAAAAGTCATAAATCGATTGAGAGAAAACAAATCCGGGTTTCAAACTTAAACCGAGGGAAACACATCAACTATAAGATGTAAATAGTAGATGTTTTTGTGTTCTGTTAAATTGTTCCTTTTAAAATTGTTATACGATGATGATTGATGTACCCATATTTTGACTATTTTATTTATTGTGTCTGTTTATTTAACGCATCAATGTAAATATAACAGAATTTGATGAGACTGTCATTAAAGAGAGAGGGTTAGCGCTATAGAACCAGGTTTAATCCACCATTTTCTACATTTGAAAATGCCTGTACCAAGTCAGGAATATGACAGTTCTTGTCCATTCGTTTTTGATACGTTTTGTTATTTGATTTTGCCATGTGATTATGGACTTTCCGAATTGATTTTCCTCTTAGTACAGTATTTTTGTGATTTTACTTTATATGAAAACAACGAAACATTTTAAGAAAAGATGGTGGGTTGAACCTGGCTTTGTGGATAGCCAAACCTGGCACTTTTATGGCAATGTTAAATATAACACTAAAATGACAACATTACATGACAGGAATACAGTACAAATAAATGCAAGAACATGCAGAACAGAAAAATACACAAAAAAACATTACAATATAACATTTCGACATACTAACCAAAGAATAAAAACGAACACATAAAAAACCTCGGACTACACATAAAAACAGCACAACAAAACCGTCACACAACTGGATCAACGCCACAAAAGTGACGTACGTCACATGTAAATTTCTAAAAATTGGATATAAATCCAGAATAGTTTTTATTAAGTGATTTGATGTATTTTATAACAATTATAAGAATATTTGTATAGAATTGTGTTAGTAGTTATATAAGTAATTGTTTTATCTAGCTATTTCGGTATTTTTTCTGAATCAAAAATATAAAACAAATAAATCGTGCACATATAGTTGCTATAAACTAAAATCTTATTGGGGATTAATTATCTTTACTTTTACGTACGAATAGAAAATTAAAAAAAGTAGAATTACTATAACTACAAACGATCAAACGATAAGACATTTAACAATATCCGATCACAATTACAAAAACAATATCATAACTAAATACATGAATGTTGGATAAACAAATCCCGTGTCACGTTTAATAACATAACAACTGAAGATCGATAAAAGTGACCCTGTCCAAATTATATTTTGCATAACATTTTGTTGAGGCAAACTTAAATTAGAGAACAGAAACGGAAAATCCAGCATTTTTTTCCATTTGCAAAGGGGTAAAACTATGCCAGAACACCAGAATCAGATTTAAATATTGTTTGACATAGGTTAGCTTGTAGGAAGTAAGAACCTCTTATACATGTTATAAAAAATATCAAAATGGAAATATCAGTTATAACACTCGTATGCCTGTAAATTGTGTCTAAAATATTTGTTTGGTTTGAGATAATTTCCGTTCATTTCGATGTGTGTGTGTGGTTTTTTTTTTGTGTTTTTTTTCTTTAGGAGGGGGTCTTGTGACGATCATGATTTATGCAGGCACAAAACTTATATAAATTAATTAGGATCAGAACGGGAATACAGAAAAGAGGAAAATGGACCCAATTTAAAGAAAATCTAAAAGGACAAAAACTTTAAAAAAAAAAAACGAGTGTTAAAATAAAAAGAATAAAATTCAAGTCGCACTCTATCAGTGGGAAAATGCAGGCATCAGCAAACATCCCGGCCAAAAAAATATTAATTCGATTGTTAAAATAAAAAAATAAAATTCAAGCCGAGGTCAATCAATGGGAAAATGCAGGCATCAGCAGACATCTCGGCAACCAAGGGACGAGAATAATAAACACAAATTCTAGAATAAAGATATGAAGATCCTAATTAGGACTAACATCAAAGTTTGTTTTTTTTTAAATATAAAACAATTTAATTTTTCTTACTTCCGTTTTGAAACAAATTATTATATTCTGTAAATTTTGAATTGAACAATTCTTTAAAAAAAAATGCCACTCCCTAATAACCAAAGAAAGGTCGGTGCCTAACATCAATTATTGCGGAAAATCTTTAATGTTTTCTTATTATACTATTACCTAAGACATGATTCCCTTCGTCGTTTGTGCAAGATGTCAAGCACATCTCTTTTCATTTTCTGTGATATGTTATATTGTTTTAATATTCCAAAAATAACTTGAAATTAATTTGGTTTATCAGATTTGACCTAATTTTTTTCAGCTACTGACAAACATTGGAATTTCAAGTGCGTTAGAACAATTTTAAGGGAGACATCGATTTATACTTTTATAACGATGTTTAACCACTTCTAAGCGACCAAGAGTTGTCTCCATTGAAATGTGGTTTTGAATCGATACACATGTTTCTTTAAAGATTTTTCGACGTAATAATAGCATTCAAAGCACAACACATAAAACGTTTCTTTTAAGAGAAACTGTAATTCTTTCACAGAAAATTAGTTTGAAGATTGTAGGAATGAACAGTTTGTCCAAACTTCAGTTGTTAGTTAGGAAATTTCGGAGGAAAACATTTATTTTGTAAACATATTTTTTTCGGCTTTAAAACAAAATTTTCTGCATATGTAAAAATGATTACCGTATGTATTTCTTTTAGAAAGACTACTTGGTGTCATGGTAAGACACGTCAAAATTTCCGAAACAGCCATTTATTCATATATTACAATTATTCGTAATATAGAAAATCTATATTACAAATATTCGTAATATTGATTATTACGCATTTTTGTAACATAGGCCTTATATTACACAAAGCTGTAATGTTACTTTTTGTCGTAATATAACAAGTTTCATGAATATTACGAATAACAATAATCGCCTGGACTGTTTAGACAACAATGGTCAGTTGAAATTCTTCTGCCTATCATCCTAAAATCCATACTGCCAGGGCATCCCTTTTAAAGGCTGTGCGTGATGTTTAAATACGAAGTCACGTCCGGACGCAGTAGAGACACTAAACCGATTTATTTATTGCGAAAATGATTTCTCTGTACATTTAATAAGAAGCAATTCTACAAATCTTTAAGTTGTCCTTAGCAAAGCAATATTTCTAAGAAGAACTTCAATTTCCAACCTTCAACATTTTTCAGAACCATCCCATTGGGTTTACTATTATATCGAACTGTGTTTGCCACTGGACGTTTAGATAATCAAAATTAACGAATGAATCGATTAATCGTCCTAGTCTTCATTGTATGCTGTCAGATTGGTGCTTTCTTGATTTTACATTCAGCGCGCAGGTCGTGTTTGTACATTATATAAGGTATATGAGGCAAATACTATAAGATTTTTCAGATATATTTACCAAGGACGTTTTTAAAAGTTACTTTTACAAATTATATTGGAATAAATAATTATTCTTATATGAATATTTACGCGTGAATGCAAACAAATACAGAGAACATTGGCAGTTTCTCTTTTTACAGGAATAAAGAATGCACATACGAATTAGTAGTGATTTGGTTGCCTAATAAAAATTGAAAAGACCATAACAATTATAATAAAATTTATTATAATAATGAGAGCATTTGATGAAGATTTAAAGAACTAAACGCAGTATATATTTTTTTCTTTCTTTGAATTTTCATATTATATAACATCTTTTTCGATTCATGCAAGTTACTTTAAATATGTTAAAAGTTCTTGGGGTAAATTCAGTAAATAAATATACGTCATCAGGGACCGCCCATTTAGGGGAGAGCTTTCTGTATAACACTGAAGTCATATGCTCTTCTGATTGGTAGATAATGTTTGTAATAAATATTTTTTGGCAGATGGATCAAAACTAGAGTTGAAAAAAACTAAAAAATAAATGCTGAATGTACTAATTTTTTTTACTACAGGGTTGAAAAGTAATGGGGGTCAGTTTAGGAATTCTGTGCGAATCTACATTGTTTGTAAACAAGGCCATGTGAGTGCCCAAAAATGCCGCATGACCCTATGTTTTTATTAGTGCAAAAGATAGGGCTACATTTGTACTTTCATGAATGTTATATGAAAGTTTCCAATTTCTAAAGGTAAATCAGGTATAAATTTAATTCCATACATAGATTAGCATTTAAGTCAATGGGAGATTTTTTACTGAATTTACCCCTCTTGTTATGAGCAGTCAATCTTAAGGAAACTTATTTAAAGCGAGATAACTATGACACATTCACAAATAGATAATACAGACACAGTTATCTTTCCTTAGTGTCCTCTCCGTGAACTACCGTGCTCAACGATGACGTCCCCAGCGATGTCTAGGCTGTTGACCCCTTATCGTTTTTATATTATTAGCACAGTTATTTGGCCTTTTTTTTATCTTAAAAAGTTCGAAAACTAGAACAGCGTGTTTATTTTATCAATTTGTTGGATTACTTTAAACTGATATTATTGTAAGTAATATATACTATTCATTTGTTTATATATACTTTCTAGAATCAATGTGTTTATATAGAAATAAGAGAAGAGAAAACTGAGAATAACACAAATTATTTGACACCAACATATATTCAAACGGTTAAGGAACGGTGCTCCTTTATTTGAAAAAAATCAAACTAACGTTTATCTACAAGTGTTAAACTATAGATGTTTACATAGGTCTAAAAATAGAAATTTATGAAAGTAAAGTGAAACCTGCATTTAGGTCACAATGTAATATTTCTTTTGCGCCAAATACAGGTAAAACATGTAAAACAGTGGTTTTATCATTATCATAAAATTAATAATAAATTTAAAACTTTTTTTTATAAATACTTTTCTAACACTGCTCGCCTTTCAACTGTTTTCTAAAATAAAATGTCTACTACTGCTTTAAAAGTCCTTAAAACTGTTTTTTTTTAAACAAATTTAGAGTTACAGTGAATATAACATGTATAAATTTAACAGAAAAAAAGGATTTTTTTTTAATTGTGTATAAATAATTAGTTAAAAGGTAAAAGTTCTATTAAAAAGTAAAAACCGAATTCCAATGAAAATTAAAAACGAATAATCCCTTATCAAATGGCAAAATCAAAGTCTCTCAAACACATCAAATGAAAGGAAAACAACTGTTAAATTTCTGACTTAGTAAAAACATTTCCTTAGTAGTCCGGCGGCTACAAGCATATTTCAGACGAATTGTGCACATCCTGCTACAAGCATGGAATTTGGCATAGACCTTCCTCAACTATTACTCTTTCATTTCAGATAGGGAGGCATTTGAAAAAAATGTCTCACTTCCGGTAAAATCCAAAATGGCGGACGTCATACTTGAATCAGCTCAATATCGAAGGCTAGTATTTGAAAAGGTGTTATTATCATGCTACTAGCATAATATTTGGTACACACCTTTGTTATGTACAACTTTTGGTATATTTTATAGATTAGATGTCTTCAAAAACCCTCCTTCCGGTTAAAATCCAACATGGCGGACATTGTACTTAAATAAGCTTATTTTTTAGGGAGCGTTTTTGAAATGTGTTTTAACGTATTGCTGCTATATCATTACATTGTGCAGGAACCTTTCTTTGGTGCTTCTGATGGTTATAATGTATAAGACATATGTCTTAAAAACCCTTACTTCCGGTAATATCCAAAATGGCAGACATAGAAATATCAATTATTTATTCAAATATTCAACTTTGTTTTAAATGTAAAGAAAATATTTTTTTTTTGTGCTGGTCATTAAACTTTTGGCTTTAAGTTATCCCCAAACCACTCATTCTATCATGTTGTAAATGTTTAAATATAAAGTTGACACTTCCGGTTAAATATGACGTAAACTTCAAAGAGGAGTCCTCAATCCATTTCTTCGATGTAGAGTTTTGAATAGATTGGTTAAAACAAAATAAAATCACTATTGTACTAAAACATATTTAAAATTACTACAATTTTTGACCATAAATAACGATCACCACGACATGCACACATCGCAGTGCACGGGAGACCCGATTTTCCACATTAAAAATGACCGCGGCATCCTTTCTTACATCCACAATGTACAAGCTTCTGACAAAATGATGAGGCCTCAAAAAGAGTTTTTTAAAAGTTATCCTTTTTTGTCCCCGCCTGGAGTGGGTAGCATATGAGCCAATCTCAAGCTCGTCTCCCTAAACACCTACCTAAGTATATGGCATGATTTACATGCTGGAAAAGACTAGACCAAGTTGAGGGAATAGCCTCAAAAAGCCTTCCCTTTTGCGTAAATAGTTATTTTCTTGCTTCGACTAACCATGTTATACTTATCTGTTAAGTTTGTGCTATCTTACAGTAAAACCCCGGTGATTTAGTCTGATCAATCATCATTCTGTATGTCACATCTTCAAATGCAATCAATGTCTCCCACATAGTTTTTTGTCCTTTCAATCAAAGAGTGAACCATATCACAACAGGTAAAGGCATGGATAACAATAAGTTTGTCAGATCACTCATTGCCTAGTGCATTTGAAAGGCCATTGATAGATATTAATCCAAAGTCTTTTGCCCTCCCAAACACAATCCACAGTTCGTCTACCCCTATATCACGGAATAGCGAAACAGTAGTTACAGTATCATCATTAACGACTGTTCGAATCATGACTCGTTCAAGTTCGTGTTTCACTGCATCAGACACATGCACCATAATTGTAGTGTCAGCCTCTAAATGTGAACTTGGTGCTAAACTTGTAATACATCACGTGGTGGATAAGATAGAATGTCCTGTCCATTTGTTGCTTTAACTACCATACGCATCCAAGACTTCATCCACTCGTATTACAGTTTCAAGGTATACTAAGGTAAGGACATAATACCCAATCAGCATACTCGTTATGCCGCAATTCACAATCGGAGAGCTGATTTCCCACATTTACAAAGACTGTGGTATTGGTCCTCACATCCATAAATTCCAAAAACACATATTTTCTTGCTTTGTTAACCCAATCTGATAAGTTTTTTTTAGGGATGGCAACGAGTACTCGAGTACTCGGGTACTCGCTCGGAAGGCCGAGTACTCGAGTACAGTTTTAGTACTCGGATACTCGTTTGCCTGTTATACATTTTGAGATATTTTCTCTTCACATTTCCACTCACTTTAGTTCCGTTGAAATATCCCCTTCGTAATATTAAAGAAAATCAATTAAGATTATAAATATGTTTATCCTGAGGCTACTATTTGTTAAAGTAGTATCAACAACGTCCTTTCCTTCCGAGGGAATGTTTTCATGTGCACTACTTGTAACCAGATCATATGTCTAAATAAGAACAAAACCAAAGTGACCGGCGGTGAACCCTACGCAACAGAATAGGGACATTTTTAACGGTGTTTGTATACGGATAAACACTTTCATGGATTAATGATTAACTCGTCACAAGCCATAAAACTCACCTTTGTTTGTTAATCAAGACTTCTATGTAAACGTGATTGGTATGAGATGTACATTTAAATTAATTTAATCACTCTGTATTTTAAACTTAACTGTAATTGTTTAATTTAAAAAAAAAAAAAAAGTCGAAAATAAACTGACAACGTCATGGCTTTAAAAAAAGAAAATCAGACAAACGATGGTGCAAAAAGGGAAGACTGAGCAACACAAAAAAGTAATTTGAAGTCCAATATTATTGTTGCCAAATTAATGGACAAGTCCTATCCTAAAAGATACCAACTCCTCATGAATAGATGATACATATATTGGCTACTTTGTCGGACTTTATATGCAAATATTTTTGTTTTTTTTTTTATTGTAATTTGGTTCATGAACACGTACACAAACAATAATTGCTATTATGATAGGTTATTTGTAGAAAACGGCAGTCGGTAATTCATTGCTTAATTGACACAAAAACAGAGGAGCAATGTTTATAGTACGTTAGTTTTATATATAACAAAACACTGCATCCCACCTTAAATCTCAACTTTTCAATAGACGTTCAAGATTCATCCGAGTACTCGCGAGTACTCGAGTATCTTGACCGAGTATCCGAGTATTAAATTTCAGATCTTTTGACATCCCTAGTTTTTTTCGATCTTACAACAAAACCACGTATCGTTTTCAATGACATTAAATTTATCAAATCCATATGGTGGTGTTGGCTGGTCAATCATCATTCTAAATGCTAAAGTCACATCTTCAAACGCCATTAATGTCACCAACGCAGTTCCTTTTCCAGTAAACGTGTTATCTTTTAATGCCTAGTGCATTTGAAAGGTCATGGATAGATATATATCTTAAACTTTTTCCTTCCAAATGCAAACCAAAGTTTGTCTGTCCCTATGTCACGGAATAGCGAAACAGCAATGACATCAGTATCGACTGTTCGAGTCATGACTCAGTTAAGTCTGTGTTTCACTGCATCAGACACATCGATCTTGATTCTAGTGGCAGGTCAGTCTCTTTGTGTAAACATTGTGCTAACCTTGAAACATTGATGGATAATATTGAACATCCTGAGCATTTGTTGCTACAACTTCCTTGTACTCAAAATTGTATTGACCAAGCTTCTGTGAATGAAAACTTAAAAAGTTCTTTTTTATTGTCGTCATCTCTCAGAAAACTTTGCCAATTTTGAGGATGTTTTTAACCCTGGATTCATCTGTGTATTCCCTTTCCCCAAAATGTTGCTCTTGCTTCTTTTCGCAGCTTTCAAACTACCAGTATTGTCTATGCTCGCATCCGACACTACATCCACTGTTGTTACAGTTTCAAGGTGTTTCCTAATGAGAATGATGATTGGGTATTATGTCCTTACCTTAATAAAATACCTTGAAACTGTAACAAGAGTGGATGAAGTCTTTGATGAGTATGGTATTTGTAGCAACAAATGCTCAGGATATTCTATCTTATCCACCACTTGATGTATTTCAAGTGTAGCACCATGTTCACATAAAGAAACAGACACCAAAATCATGGTGCATGTGTCTGATGCAGTGAAACACGAACTTAAACGAGTCATGATTAACAGTCACTGATGTTGCTGTCAATACTATTTCGATATTCCGTCAGATAGGGGCAGACGAACTATGGATTGTGTTTGGGAAGGCAAAAATCTTTGGATTAATATCTATCAATGACCTTTCAAATGCACAAGGCAATGAGTGATCACACACACTTATTTCTGACCCATACCTTTACCGGTTGTGATACGGTTCTCTCTTTGCTTGAAAAGGAAAAAAAGACTGCGTGGGAGACATTGATGGTATTTGAAGATGTGACTTTAACATAAAGAATGATGATTGATCAGACTAAATCTCCGGAGTTTTACTGTAAGATCGCACAAACTTATCAAATGGAGCTAACACGATTAACGAAGCAAGAAAATCATTTTTTGCACAAAAGGGAAGGCTAATTATAAGTGAGGCTATTCCCTCAACTTGGTCTAGTCTTTCCAAGCATGTAAAACGTGCAATATACTAATGCAGGTGTTTAGTGAGACGAGCTTGGGATTGGCACTTATGCTACCCAGTCCAGGCACAAATGGATTGCGAAGGGACAAAGAGGGTCCCTTTTAAAAAAAACTCTTTCTGAGGCCTCATCATTTTGTCAGAAGCTTGTACATTGTGGATGTAAGAAAGGATGCCGAGGTAATTTTTAATGTGGAAAATCGGGTCTCCCGTGCACTGCGATTTGTGCACGTCGACGTCGTGGTGATCGTTATTTTTGTCCGAAAAAATTGTAGTAGTTTTAAATATGTTTTAGTACTATAGTGATTTTATTTTGTTTTAACCAATCTATTCAAAACTCTATATCGAAGAAATGGATTGAGAACTCCTCTTTGAAATTTACGTCATATTTTTACCGGAAGTGTCAACTTTATATTTAAACATTTACAACATGATAGCATTAGTAGTTTTGGGGATAACTTACAGACAAAAGTTTAATGACCAGCATAAAAAAAAATCATTTTCTTTACATTTTATAAAAAGTTGAAAAATTGAATAATTAATTGATTTTTCTATGTCCACCATTTTGGATATTACCGGAAGTAAGGGTTTTTAAGACATATGTCTTGTACATTTTATCCATTAGAAGCACCAAAGAAAGGTTCCTGCACAATGTAATGATAGTAGCAATACGTTAAAAACATTTCAATTACCCTTCCTAAAAAATAAGCTTATTTAAGTACAATGTCCGCCATGTTGGATTTTAACCGGAAGTAGGGTTTCTGAAGACATCTAATCTATTTCATTTATCTAAAAGTAGTAACAAACAAATGTTTGTACCAAATATTATGATAGTAGTATGATAATAACACATTTTTACACACTAACCTTCGATATTGAGCTGATTTAAGTACGACGTCCGCCATTTTTGATTTTACCGGAAGTGAGACATTTTTTTCAAATGCCTCCCTATTTGAAATAAAAGAGTAATAGTTGAGGAAGGTCTATGCCAAATTTCATGCTTGTAGCAGGATGTGCACAATTTTTCACAAAGCCGCCGTACTATAGGTAGAAAATGTTGGATTAAATAGCTGGCTAAACTTCTCACTTGTATGACAGTCGCTTAAACGTCCATTATATTGACAACAGTTGTCAATGTGTGAGCAAAACATACATTTCTATGTTGTGATGTTATACTATTGTTTCAGAAAAAGGGAGAAGGTTTTGTACTATTTAAAGGTTTATCCCGCTCACCAGTTCTAAGTCAGGAATCTGATGTACAGTAGTTGTCGTTTGTTTGTGTAATTTATACGTGTTTCTCGTTTTGTTATTTCGTTTTTTATAAAGATTAGAACGTTGGTTTTCCCGTTTGAAAGGTTTTACACTAGTACATTTGGAGCCCTTTATAGCTTATTGTTCGGTGTGAGCCAAAGCTCCGTGTTGAAGGACGTACATTGACCTATAATGGTTTACTTTTATAAATTGTTATTTGGATGGAAAGTTGTCTCATTGGCACTCACACCACATCTTCCTATATCTATATTCAAGGTAAAAATTTCTAAAATTAGGATACACCAGTAAACACTGTGTTATAATCTTAATCACTATAAAACAAACTATTTCAACAGAGAGGAACAAAATCGCACATAGACCATAAAACTCATTTGCAAACACAAATAGACACTCTATAAACGCATTACATAAACAAAATTGAAAAAGAAAGATAAGGGAAAAAACAAAGAACAATAATACAAAGGCGGGATGTATAAATTCCGAGCCACGGCAAATTTTTTTTTTACCCAAAATGATCAAACAACTTTTAAGTAAACATTTGCATATGATTTGATGTCGTAACCGTTATAAGATTGATGATATTAAAACATAATTGTTTGACATTCAAGTTAAAACCCGAGGTAAACAAAAAGTAAAATCACAAAATACTGAACTCCGAGGAAAATTCAAAACGGGAAGTTCCTAATCAAATTGCAAAATCAAAAAGCTTAAACACATCAAAGAAATGGATAATAACTGTCATATTCCAAACTTGGTACATGCATTTTCTTATGTAGAAAATGGTTGTTGGAACCCGGGTTTATAGCTAGCTACATGTAAAGATTATTGTGTTATACAGTAAGTAGTTTGCCTCTAATTTGCTTTCAAGACTTTTCTTAGTTGATGCATATAGATTTTTTGATGCTTCCTTGATCTGCTTCATTTACACATGATGACATAACACACTTATTTGTGTACAACTGGTGACCAACAGAAAAATAACAGTACACAAAACAAAACTAAGAAAAATAAAAACAGAGCAAATATGTGTAGATACATTTTAACATTTCAATTCCTGGATGAGTTATTCCATAATTAATTATAAAGTATTAGTATCATCAGGAGTATATATTTCTGTATTTCACCTAGAGTTATTTGTACTTGTTTTGTTTTACAGAATGGATATTAAAGTGCTAATTGCTATTTGTAAGTATTAAAATAAGGTAGATGTGGGAATAAAGTATATAAGTTCAGGACACCCATCTCATGTATTCTGATACAAAAGCTCTACAAGCACTTGACAAAAACGCAACGCCATTAAATAAATTAATTAACGCAGATATTGATGTCCTTCATTTAAATATCACAGTTTTGTATTCAACAGGTAGCAAGAGTCCACACCCTCATTGGAAGGTTGTGATATTTCTATGAATACTTTAATAAAAGCAAAAATAGATTGAAAATGGGTTATTTTAATCTCACCTTTTCCCATCACTTTGCGTCCGTCGTCGTCCGTCGTCCGTCGTCGTTAACTTTTACAAGAATCTTTTTCTCTGAAACTACTTGTCCAAATTAAACCAAACTTGGCTACAATCATCATTGGGGTATTTATTTTAAAAATATTTCCGGTGATCCAGCACACCAACAAGATGGCCGCCACGGCTAAAAATAGAACATAGGGGTAAAATTCAAAACTCAAAAACCAAAGCATTTAGAGCAAATCTGACTGGGGTAAATTTGTTTATCAGGTCAAGATCTATCTGCCCTGAAATTTTCAGATGAATCCGACAACCCGTTGTTGGGTTGCTGCCCCTGAATTGGTAATTTTAAGGACATTTGGCTGTTTTTGGTTATTATCTTGAATATTATTATAGATAAAGATAAACTGTAAACAGCAATAATGTTCAGTAAAGTAAGATTTACAATTAAGTCAACAAGACCGAAATGGTCAGTTGACCCCTTGAGGAGTTATTGCCTTTTATAGTCAATTTTAACCATTTTTCGTAAATCTTAGTTATCTTTTTCCAAAAATCTTCTCCTCTGAAACTACTGGACCAAATTAATCCAAACTTGGCCACATTCATCTTTGGGGTATTTAGTTTAAAAACTGTGTCGGTGACCCGGTCATCAAATCAAGATGGCCGCCACGGCTAAAAATAGAACATAGGGGTAAAATGCAGTTTTTGGCTTATAACTCAAAAACCAAAGCATTTAGAGCAAATCTGATTGCAGTAAAATTGTTTATTAGGTCAGGATCTATCTGCCCTGAAATTTGCAGATGAATCGGACAACCTGTTATTGGGTTGCTGCCCCTGAATCGGTAATTTTAAGGAAATTTTGCTGTTTTTTGGTTATTATCTTGAATATTATTATAGATAGAGATAAACTGTAAACAGTAATAATGTTCAGCAAAGTAAGATTTACAAATATGTTAACATGACCGAAATGGTCAATTGACCCCCTAATGAGTTATTGTCCTTTATAGTCAATTTTTAACAATTTTCATAAAATTTGTAAATTTTTATTAACATTTTCCACTGAAACTACTGGGCCAAGTTCATTATAGATAGAGATAGTTGTAAGCAGCAAGACTGTTTAGTAAAGTAAGATGTACAAACACATCACCATCACCATGAATCTATCTGCCTCCTTTGTTTATATTCACATAGATCAAGGTGAGCGACACAGGCTCTTTAGAGCCTCTAGTTTATTTTAAAGTAAGTATATTGAACCACATCTTTCAAAGTGTCGGCTAAATTAGAATGTTGTATCCATTACCTTATCCATGCGTCTGTTCATTCACCAAATAATTTCTTATACTGTCCTAATAAATTGTATTCATGTTTGATCAGCTGAGCTTGATGACGATGAGTTGTAAAAGAGGGACGAAGGATACTAGAGGGACAGTCAAACTCAAAAATCGGAATTTAAGGGACAACGCCATGGCTAAAAATGAAAAATGACAAACAGATAAACAATAGTACACATGATACTACGCTGAAAACTAAAAAATAAACAACACGAACCTCACCGAAAACTATGGGTGATCTTAGGTGCTCCGGAAGGATAAGCAGATCCTGCTACACATGTGACACCAGTCATGTTGCTTTTGCTTATGTGATAACATATCCGGTAAAAAGTCTTATTTGGTTGGTCATATTCATGAAGTCGGAAGAGATTTTAGTAACGACGTAAGGAACATATCCGATATCATTTGTGAAACGTTAATTCCATAACAGTCAACCAACTGATGATGGCGTCAGTTAAATTTACGAAGTTATGATTTCAACTTCACCATTTGGAACTCTTGATTTAATAGATTTCTTTGTGCGCAACAACCCTCTATCAAAATAAAAAATATGATAGGAAATGCAAGCAACATTGTCAATACATACATAACACCTTGAAAAAAGAAAAGTGTTATATTCGTATATCATGCTCTAAAAAACTGTTTGATGATGAAATTCACTTGTAAGCTGAGTCAATACTATAACCATAAAACACTTAATTTGAAATATTTCATTTTACGAAACTCCAGCAGATCGAAATTCACGGTTACAAATGTAGATTCATTATTTTTCTTTGATTCCAATTTGTTTGTGTATTAAGGGAACGTTATGTTTTCGTGCACATATATTTCATTGTTTGCAAATCTGTATGTATGCGAAACTAAAATTTGTATTTCGTCGACCATTTAAATTTGTGTGAAACCTTTACCCAAATGGTATCCAACGAATGATAATAAATCCATAGTTGTTTTATAAGTGATAAAAATATTAAATTCATTGAAATTCACATATAGCAAGTCGGTTGAGACATACACCGAAAAAGAATCATCGCCATGATAAAAACAGATGAAGCAATTTTAGGAGCTGAAAAATATTTTCAAACAAACAGTAAGATAAATGTTTTTTTTCCCTCGGAATTTTATAAAAAAAAAAATGTTATTCATTGACTTTGGAGTAGGTCCGGTAAGGACCGATTTTGGTCTCAAATTTCAGGTTCATCTGACGAAAGATTTTGACCACTTTTTAAACACTTAAGTGTCTATTTTATTTGAATTAATTAGTTTATGTGAAAGATTATAACAGATTTAGTCATTAAAAACTATCCGATTCAAGCTCAAATATGAAAAATCTACCTAATATGCCGAAAAATGTCATTTTTCAGATGGTTTTTGGTAAAAATGAAAGTGGCCGCATCCGTGTTCATCCTCAACCTTTATATATGTTATGTATTATCATAAAATACAACTTACATTTCAATATTAAGGATGAACACGAATGCGGCCACTTTCGTTATACACGAAAACCGTCTAAAATTTAACTAAAATGCTAGAATTATGAGGATTTCAGTAATTTAGCATGACTTAATAGTACTAGTACCGGATATATGTGCATTGTATTGTCAAAAACAGCCCATATTTATGTAGCAGAAGCATACTACTGTCAAATAAATAACTAAAGGTTTACATTTTAACAATTTTGTAAAACTGCTATATTTTGGGGCCAAAAAGGGGTCTTACTGAACCTACTCCTTTCTTCTTTTATGTGTTGAAGTCCCGTTTGCAAAGAAAAAAAGCACGTGAGTCATACAGTTTCCTTTGAACATTTCTTTGACTTTTTAAATTTTACCACATGAGATAAGAAAAAGCTGAACAGATCTTAATATTTTACTTATAATATTGAATACTTCAGCATCATAAACTTTCCTTTTTCAGGTATTTTGGTTCAGTTAATTGTGACACATGCTGAAGAATGTCCTTACGAGGACTTACTAACTCTGAACAATGAAAAAGGGAAAGATTATGCTGTAGTGAATCCAGAATTATTTCCAGGAGCTTATAACTTTTTTCCAGAACTGCCAACACGAGTAGATGAAGATCCTGGGAAACAATTCTTTGTATATTATGTAGGAAATGATACTGTATGTTGGTTAAATGTAGTTGTAAAAAGTAAGAAACTTATTTTCAATGTGTATTTTCATATTTTTACTTTTTTTTTCATTATTTTTTTTTCATTATCTGGAGGAATGTGCACAAATAAAGCTAAACCAAAACCAACTCAAAGAGTATAATTGGGAGGAACATGTTGGGATCAGTCACGTTGGGTGAAAAAAAAACTGTTTTGCTAAAGGCTACAACAAGTGACACAAAGACTAGTTAATACATATATTCACTAATGGTCAACAAAACATCATGGCAGCATATTGCAGATAGATGACTTTACAAAACACCACTACCTCTCCCATTCCTTGAAGTCAGTTTGTTGTACTCATACTCCAAAATCATCAAATCGAAATGTTAGATTTCATAAATCAAGCATGATTTTTGTGCTCCGAGCACTGAGCAACGTTTTATAACCCCATGGTGCTTTTGAAAGGTAAGCTGATCCTGCTTCACATGTGTCACCAGTCGTGTTGCTCAGGTTACAAATGTAGCACAAAGCCGGTATTAAGCCTCCTTATGTCTCATTCTTGAAAAGGGGACAGGGTTATAGTTACGACATTACACTACCGGTCCTTTATTTTCTTTCAACCGGTCAGCTTTGGTAGACGTGATATTTCTATATAACTTAACAATCCAGCGCCCAATAAATGTTGATAATTCTTATATGATTTGCACATTACAGATAACAATTATATGATTGGCCGAGAGAACTTCCGGTAGTTGATCTTGACGTTGTTTTTTTTGATAGACGACGTTGACCGAACTTCTTTTCGTAACCAATGTAAACAAGATGCAGACGGCGATAATAACACCGACGTTACCAAATTTTTTTTCACTGCACGTTAATCGTTAAATAGAATAATACACTAAAATATTCGTTTGAATGATACTAAGATTTTTTGCAGTTTACTTTTTATCAGATAGCAAGAGTGCATATTTTTGCTTTAACCAACATATATATTCATGCGCCAGGCCTATTCAATGACATAAATATACAATTTACGTGTGATAGAGGTAACGAGTGTGGAAAAATATTTTTACTATCTGCAATTTTAAAGAATTATAAGGATTAAACGCATTTTTAAATGAATTTAATGGTGTATAAACTGGACCAAGTCACTCACAAACATATCACAAAAGTCCTTCGGATAATACAACAGGGGAAAGTAATTACAGTGATATTTTCAGCAATACAAATATTTCCAGTCTCAAAAATCTTTCAATGAAGAACAAAGAAAGTCTGATTAGTCATAATGTTATGTATACTTTAAAACCATAAAATATACATTCAGTATCACATTTTGATGATAATTCTTGTATAAAAAGGCCATCCATAAGCCTTGCTTTACAAATCCTTGTTATGGTGCATATCTATATATCATGTTTATGTTACTGGGGCCGTGTCAATGAAAGTATCCTAGGATATGTCCTAAGATAGGTCTTAGGACATTATTTAGGATGGTCTTAGAACGTGTCTGAGACATGTTTTAGAATGTAAAACAAAGCTGTCTTAGGACAGTCCTAACTACGATGGTCCTAGGACCATCCTAACACATATATTTAATTGAAAAAATATATAGAGATTTCTATGACATAGATTTGATTGTATTTTAATATTTATATATGTAAAGAGAGGGAGGATGACTTTTATATGGAACAATTAACGCAAAATAAAAGTTAAAGATTCAACGTAATACTAATAAATACGTTATTTAAAAATAAGATGGAAGATATAAATGATTTTGATACAAAAACGTTAAAGTAAATAGTCACAAAACTTTGTTAAATGTGATATTCGTGCTGCAATTTTAGTACGTAAACTAGTTTTGTCCTCTCGATTCCATTACATGTATCGAATGAGGATTAGTTAAAAAAGAAGTAGTTTTTTTCACATATTTAAATTTTTATTGCACCGTTTTGGTAAGTCGCAAAAATGTTGCTTTACTGATAGTATTTTTTAGGCTTCAAAAAAGGCAACACGAAATAATTTAATGTACTAATACAATTAAATCTTTAACAAAAATTGAAAAAAAAAAGTTTTATTAATTTAATTCTTATAACAGTTTGATAGTTTAATATTGTATTAGTATTTCTAGTATTGAGTTTATGCCATATTTGCTGTTTTTATTACGTTTTAGGACATTGTAACCTTTAGGACTATCCTAAGACACCTATTTGTATGTCCTAACTTTAGGACCAAATTTAGGACATATCTTATTTTAGGAGACTTTCGTTAACCTGACTTAGGTCTAAGACGTGTCCTAAGACCATCCTAAGACATGTCATAGTCCTAGGACAGCTTCGTTGACACGGCCCCTGGATGACAACTTATTTTCTGTAGAATATTTGATCACCAACGATTCGGAATTTATACTTTCTATACTAGTAAAAGTAGTTTAATTGGTGAAAAATCTGTTGTAAGCGCATAACACAATTCAGACAAACCCATCTGTATTGGCGTCAAAATTGTCGTCGTTGGACTGTGGTAGAAAACTTGACGTCTTTTCCCGGAATATTTTCGAACTCAATGATTCAAATTGATGAGATCAAATGACACAAGATTGGCAGTAATCAGGGAAACTGATGTCATCACAGTTCATTGTGTAAAATGGACGACATCTTGCAGTTTGAGATGTTTTCTCGGCAATAAACAATGTGTTTATTCCTTTGTTAGGACAATATCTTGTTAGTTATAGCTAATCACGAGAATGAATCTATTTGTTTTACTGTTATTTTACTGTGGAATAGCATATTTTGATGGTAACACATTTTTGTGGATTGAGAAAATAAATGTGTGGATATTTGAATTCATGGTTTTGCCAAAGTTTGTTAATAAGTCTAAAGAAGATTAGTAGTTAATAGAACTGTGTAAATCATAGTTCACCTGAACTCATGAAATCCACGATAATTGGCATCTCACAATTAAGAGGCTGTCCAAGTAAATATCTGGCAAATCCTATGATATGGGTGGCACAATATAAGTTTTTTCCCACTGGTTTTTGGTTCCAATGCAATGTTTATATCATACAAAGGATATATATCTCAAAGATATTTTTGAATCAACAGTGGATGGCTCAGAAAATGATTTTAAAGTTAACTAACAACGCAACAAAATTGTGTACAAAATGAAGAGTTATCTCCCCTTTTCAATGAATTTCTAGTGCTTTCTTTGAATTTTTTTCTCTTTATTTGTTGCAGTTAATAAAAAAAAGAAAATTTAATTTTGAGAAAGAATGAATTTGTGATATGAAATAGATGAAAAAATTTTGAAAATAAAATATATGTCATGTGCCATCCACTGCCTGGTTTTTCCATGGACACCCTCTTTAAAATAATGAATCAATTGATTATCAATCCCCAGTATATTTCAAAATGAAACAAATAGATAAATAATTACAGTAATGATTTCTATCTGATCTCATTTATTTCTACAGTTGTAAGGTGTAAACAGGAGGTCAGCAATATAAGTGACTATGAAGGTGGCGCTAACTGTTCTAATCTGCTATGGGGAACCTCATGTAAAGCTGCCTGTTCCGATGGTAAAGTGTCTATGGGTGGACCAGCTGTTTTTACGTGCGAAATGGATAATTATAATATGACTTATCTACAATTAGACAACGACACTGTATGTCAAGGTATGTATATCTGTTAAAATATGTATCAAAAATATATCACATCCAACTCAGTTCTTTTTTAAGGTATGATATTCCATACCTGCATTGGCTGCAAAGTTTATAAGGATCCTACAGAGAAGTAAATGTTTCCACAATGAGTAAACCCCATACAGCTAAGTCAGCTATAAAAGGCCCGGTAATGGCAGTGGTAAAAAAAATCAAAAGAGAAAACATACGGCCTGATTTATGCACAAAATGATGACCGAAAAGTGATATACAGAAACAAACGAAAATCACTGATCGTATCACCAATAGCTCAATCAAAATAGAATGTAATGAAGTTTATATGGATCCATTCTGGAGTGTAGATTAGCATGCACATAAAAGTAAGTAAGTGACATATATTTTCTTCCTTTGTTTTGGTGAGGAATATGCTAAGATTTATATATCAGTCATTACAAACAGAAGGAATATGTAGATTAGTGTATGAAGTATGTCATTTTACCTTCATTTTCAACTTTATTAAATTTGGTGAAGTTTTAAGCCCCTAGACCACGATCGCACTACGTTCACTACGATCTAAAATAAAATCAGATTGTGGGGGAGGTCGCGGTATGAGCGGCATGAAAATGTACATTTTCGTTGCTTTCACGATGCTACTACGTTCTCATTACGCTTCTACAACGATTCCGCTACGATTATACCACGTTCTCACCACGCGTATTCTGCGACCTCACTACGCTTATCAAGACCTTTCTACGCTCTTCACGTTCTCACTACGACCATACCACGATTTATGCGATTATAACATGATCTTACCACGCTTCTACTGCGATTGTAGCACGCTCGACCCACGACCTTACTACGATCATACCACGCTCATACCGCGATCTTACTACGCTTTGAACAATAATGTCAGCACCGAACTCCATATAAATACTGTTTCATTCCTTCTATTTCTCATTGATAAGAATATTTTACGGAAACAACACAGACATGCCACCAAGATCCACCAGAACTCGTGGGCGTGGCGGAAGGGGTAAAGGTAGAGGTAGAGGCAGAGGGGCCTCTGATACTAATCTTGATTCCGTAGAGGTGTCGAACCAACAAAACTACATAACAACCTAGTGCTGTTGCTGGTCCATCAAAAACAAATGAAAATGTTTCAATGGACGAAAGTGGGAATGACACATATGTGTCAGGCATGGCCGATCAGTTGGAAAAAAGGGACAAAAGATTCAAATTAATTGCACACAGATCTGACCTTAGCGGAAGAGCAAAACATGGTAGAAATGATGGAGGCGCATCCAATTTTCTACAATAAGAAGATGGCAACGTATAAAGATACCGGCAAGAAAGAAAGGATGTGGGTAGAAAAAGCAGAAGAACTCGGCAAGTCCGTCTTGGTGCTGAAAACTTGGTATTCCAGTATGAGAACTAGATACGGACGCTTGAAAAAACAAAATCCGGCGATGGTGACAAAGAATATAAAGAGAGAGAGGATGGGGTTATAAAGAACTTCGATTTCCTCCATCCTCATGTTCATGGGGTACAAAAGAAGACATTAGTGAGTGTAAGTATAGAAATAATACTATAAAGACTTAATTGATTTAAATTGATTTTTGAATTGTAACTCGAAGGGAAAAATCGAAATGATAAAAAAAGAAGAATATATATAAGTAGATGTGGTATTAGTGCTACGAGACAACTCTCCGTCCAATTCACAATTTGTAAAAGGTCAAAGTACAGTCTTCAACACGGAGCCTTGGCTCATTCAGAACAGCAAACTATAATGGGTACATTAAAATATTTTTCAAATGTATATTTTTCAAATCAAATATCGAAAAAAAAATACAAATCTAAGAGATGCTTTTTTTTTCAAAAATAACAGTTGCTCAACACGATGCACAACTTACCGAGACTCCAAACCATCGATTAAGATACCGCGCTGAAGTACGTTCATTATTCATAGTTCATTATTCATTATTCAATAATGAATAATGAAATAGTTCACTATTCACTATTCAATATTGAAAAATGAATAATGAATGATGAAATGGTTTATGTTTCATTATTCAAATTGAAGCGGTGAATAGTGAAAAAAATATAAAAAAAAATGACTGTGACACTATAGCTATATTTTGATTCGAAATGACCATAAGACGGTTTACGGAGGACCTAAATGCCACAATATGCATAAAAATGAGGAAATATAAAAAAGAAGATGTGGTATGATTGCCAATGAGACAAATATCCAGAAAGACCACAATGACACAGACATTAACAACTATAGCTCACCGTAGAACCTTTAACAATGAGCAAAGCCCATACCGCATAGTCAGCTATTAAAGGTTCCGCAACAAATATTAGAACACCTAAATGCCAAAATACGCGTGAAAAAAAAGGAATAGCCAATTTTGAATAATGAAATGGATATTTTGAATAATGGAATGGACTGCTGCGACCCTTTAGCCACTAATTATAGATAAACCTTATTCCTCATTCGAAAGATGATTACAAGAGGAACAAAATGTATATAATCAAAATGTTCCGCAACGAATATAAGAATATCTAAATGTCAAAATACGCGTGAAAATTAAGAAATATCCAATTTTGAATAATGAAATGGGTATTTTGAAAAATGGAATGGACTGCGGCGACTCTTTAGCCCCTAATTGTAGATAAACTTTATACTTCATTGGAAAGCTGATTACAAGAGGAACAAAATGTATATAGTCAATATGTTCCGCAACGAATATTAGAAGACCTAAATGCCAAAATACGCGTGAAAATTAAGAAATAGCCAATTTTGAATAATGAAATGCATATTTTGAATAATGGAATGGACTGCTGTGACCCTTTAGCAACTAATTATAGATAAACCTTACACTTCATTCGAAAGCTGATTACAAGAGGAACAACATGTATGTAGTCAATATGTTCCGCAACGAATATTAGAAGACCTAAATGCCGAAATACGCGTGAAAATTAAGAAATAGCCAATTTTGAATAATGAAATGGATATTTTGAATAATGGAATGGACTGCTGCGACACTTTAACCCTTAATTATAGATAAATCTTATACCTCATTCGAAAGCTGATTACAAGAGGAACAAAATGTATATAGTCAATATGTTCCGCAACGAATATTAGAAGACCTGATTGCCAAAATACGCGTGAAAATTAAGAAAAAGTCAATTTTGAATAATGAAATGGATATTTTGAATAATGGAATGGAGTGCGGCGACCCTTTAGCCCCTATTATAGATAAACCTTATACCTCATTCGAAAGCTGATTACAAGAGGAACAAAATGTATATAGTCAATATGTTCCGCAACGAATATTAGAAGACCTAAATGCCAAAATACGCGTGAAAATTAAGAAATAGCCAATTTTAAATAATGAAATGGATATTTTGAATAATGGAATGGAGTGCGGCGACCCTTTAGCCCCTAATTATAGATAAACCATATACCTCATTCGAAAGCTGATTACAAGAGGAACAAAATGTATATAGTCAATATGTTCCGCAACGAATATTAGAAGACTTAAATGCCGAAATACGCGTGAAAATTAAGAAATAGCCAATTTTGAATAATGGAATGGACTGCGGCGACCCTTTAGCCCCTAATTATAGATAAACCTTATACCTCATTCGAAAGCTGATTACAAGAGGAACAACATGTATATAGTCAATATGTTCCGCAACGAATATTAGAAGACCTAAATGCCGAAATACGCGTGAAAATTAAGAAAAAGTCAATTTTGAATAATGAAATGGATATTTTGAATAATGGAATGGAGTGCGGCGACCCATTAGCCCCTGTTTTAGATAAATCTTATACCTCATTCGAAAGCTGATTACAACAGGAACAAAATGTATATAGTCAATATGTTCCGCAACGAATATTAGACGACCTAAATGCCAAAATACGCGTGAAAATTAAGAAATAGCCAATTTTGAATAATGAAATGGATATTTTGAATAATGGAATGGAGTGCGGCGACCCTTTAGCCCTAATTATAGATAAACCTTATACCTCATTCGAAAGCTGCTTACAAGAGGAACATCATGCTTATAGTCAATATGTTCTGCAACGAATATTAGAAGATCTAAATGCCAAAATACGCGTGAAAATTAAGAAATAGCCAATTTTGAATAATGAAATGGATATTTTGAATAATCGAATGGAGTGCGGTGACCCTTTAGCCCCTAATTATAGATAAACCTTATACCTCATTCGAAAGCTGATTACAAGAGGAACAACATGCTTATTATCAAATATGTTCCGCAACGAATATTAGAAGACCTAAATGCCAAAAGACGCGTGAAAATTAAGAAATAGCCAATTTTGAATAATGAAATGGATATTTTGAATAATGGAATGGACTGCGTCGACCCTTTAGCCCCTAATTATAGATACATTTTATACCTCAATCGAAAGCTGATTACAACAGGAACAAAATGTATATAGTCAATATGTTCCGCAACGAATATTAGAAGATCTAATTGCCAAAATACGCGTGAAAATTAAGAAAAAGTCAATTTTTAATAATGAAATGGATATTTTGAATAATGGAATGGACTGTGGTGACCCTTTAGCCCCTAATTACAGATAAATCTTATACCTCATTCGAAAGCTGATTACAAGAGGAACAAAATGTATATAGTCAATATGTTCCGCAACGAATATTAGAAGACCTAATTGCCAAAATACGCGTGAAAACTAAGAAAAAGTCAATTTTGAATAATGAAATGGATATTTTGAATAATGGAATGGACTGCGGCGACCCTTTAGCCCCTATTATAGATAAACCTTATACCTCATTCGAAAGCTGATTACAACACGAACAAAATGTATATAGTCAATATGTTCCGCAACGAATATTAGAAGACCTAAATGCCGAAATACGCGTGAAAATTAAGAAATAGCCAATTTTCAATAATGAAATGGATATTTTGAATAATGGAATGGACTGGCAAGACCCTTTAGCCCCTATTATAGATAAACCTTTTACCTCATTCGAAAGCTGATTACAAGAGGAACAACATACTTATAATCAATATGTTCCGCAACGAATATTAGAAGACCTAAATGCCAAAATACGAGTGAAAATCAAGAAAAAGTCAATTTTGAATAATGAAATGGATATTTTGATTAATGGAAAGGACTGCAGCGACCCTTAGCCCCTATTATAGATAAACCTTATACCTCATTCGAAAGCTGATTACAAAAGGAACAACATGCTTATAATCAATATGTTCAGCAACGAATTTAAGAAGACCTTAATGCCAAAATACCCGTGAAAATTAAGAAAAAGTCAATTTTGAATAATGAAATGGATATTTTGAATAATGGAATGGAGTGCGGCGACCCTTTAGCCCCTATTTTAGATAAACCTTATACCTCATTCGAAAGCTGATTACAACAGGAACAAAATGTATATAGTCAATATGTTCCGCAAGGAATATTAGACGACCTAAATGCCAAAATACGCGTGAAAATTAAGAAATAGCCAATTTTGAATAATGAAATGGATATTTTGAATAATGGAATGGAGTGCGGCGACCCTTTAGCCCCTAATTATAGATAAACCTTATACCTCATTCGAAAGCTGATTACAAGAGGAACAACATGCTTATAATCAATATGTTCCGCAACGAATATTAGAAGACCTAAATGCCAAAATACGCGAGAAAATTAAGAAATAGCCAATTTTGAATAATGAAATGGATATTTTGAATAATGGAATGGACTGCGGCGACCCTTTAGCCCCTAATTACAGATAAATCTTATACCTCATTCGAAAGCTGATTACAAGAGGAACAAAATGTATATAGTCAATATGTTCCGCAACGAATATTAGAAGACCTAATTGCCAAAATACGCATGAAAACTAAGAAAAAGTCAATTTTGAATAATGAAATGGATATTTTGAATAATGGAATGGACTGCGGCGACCCTTTAGCCCCTATTATAGATAAACCTTATACCTCATTCGAAAGCTGATTACAACACGAACAAAATGTATATAGTCAATATGTTCCGCAACGAATATTAGAAGACCTAAATGCCGAAATACGCGTGAAAATTAAGAAATAGCCAATTTTCAATAATGAAATGGATATTTTGAATAATGGAATGGACTGGCAGGACCCTTTAGCCCCTATTATAGATAAACCTTTTACCTCATTCGAAAGCTGATTACAAGAGGAACAACATACTTATAATCAATATGTTCCGCACGAATATTAGAAGACCTAAATGCCAAAATACGAGTGAAAATTAAGGAAAAAGTCAATTTTGAATAATGAAATGGATATTTTGATTAATGGAAAGGACTGCAGCGACCCTTAGCCCCTATTATAGATAAACCTTATACCTCATTCGAAAGCTGATTACAAAAGGAACAACATGCTTATAATCAATATGTTCAGCAACGAATTTAAGAAGACCTTAATGCCAAAATACCCGTGAAAATTAAGAAAAAGTCAATTTTGAATAATGAAATGGATATTTTGAATAATGGAATGGAGTGCGGCGACCCTTTAGCCCCTATTTTAGATAAACCTTATACCTCATTCGAAAGCTGATTACAACAGGAACAAAATGTATATAGTCAATATGTTCCGCAACTAATATTAGACGACCTAAATGCCAAAATACGCGTGAAAATTAAGAAATAGCCAATTTTGAATAATGAAATGGATATTTTGAATAATGGAATGGAGTGCGGCGACCCTTTAGCCCCTAATTATAGATAAACCTTATACCTCATTCGAAAGCTGATTACAAGAGGAACAACATGCTTATAATCAATATGTTCCGCAACGAATATTAGAAGACCTAAATGCCAAAATACGCGTGAAAATTAAGAAATAGCCAATTTTGAATAATGAAATGGATATTTTGAATAATGGAATGGACTGCGGCGACCCTTTAGCCCCTATTATAGATAAACCTTATACCTCATTCGATAGCTGATTACAAGAGGAACAACATGCTTATAATCAATATGTTCCGCAACGAATATTAGAAGACCTAAATGCCAAAATACGAGTAAAAATCAAGAAAAAGTCAATTTTGAATAATGAAATGGATATTTTGAATAATGGAATGGAGTGCGGCGACCCTTTAGCCCCTAATTGTAGATAAACCTGATACCTCATTCAAAAGCTGATTACAAGAGGAACAAAATGTATTTAGTCAATATGTTCCGCAACGAATATTAGAAGACCTAAATGCCAAAATACGCGTGAAAATTAAGAAATAGCCAATTTTGAATAATGAAATGGATATTTTGAATAATGGAATGGACTGCGGCGACCCTTTAGCCCCTATTATAGATAAACCTTATACCTCATTCGATAGCTGATTACAAGAGGAACAACATGCTTATAATCAATATGTTCCGCAACGAATATTAGAAGACCTAAATGCCAAAATACGAGTAAAAATCAAGAAAAAGTCAATTTTGAATAATGAAATGGATATTTTGAATAATGGAATGGAGTGCGGCGACCCTTTATCCCCTAATTGTAGATAAACCTTATACCTCATTCGAAAGCTGATTACAAGAGGAACATCATGCTTATAGTCAATATGTTCTGCAACGAATATTAGAAGATCTAAATGCCAAAATACGCGTGAAAATTAAGAAATAGCCAATTTTGAATAATGAAATGGATATTTTGAATAATGGAATGGACTGCGGCGACCCTTCAACCCCTAATCATTGATAAACCTTATACCTCATTCGAAAGCTGCTTACAAGAGGAACATCATGCTTATAGTCAATATGTTCCGCAACGAATATTAGAAGATCTAAATGCCAAAATACGCGTGAAAATAAAGAAATAGCCAATTTTGAATAATGAAATGGATATTTTGGATAATGGAATGGAGTGCAGCGACCCTTTAGCCACTAATTATAGATAAACCTTATACCTCATTCGAAAGCTGATTACAAGAGGAACAACATGCTTATAATCAATATGTTCCGCAACGAATATTAGAAGACCTAAATGCCAAAATACGCGTAAAAATTAAGAAATAGCCAATTTTGAATAATGAAATGGATATTTTGAATAATGGAATGGACTGCGGCGACCCTTTAGCCCCTATTATAGATAAACCTTATACCTCATTCGATAGCTGATTACAAGAGGAACAACATGCTTATAATCAATATGTTCCGCAACGAATATTAGAAGACCTAAATGCCAAAATACGAGTAAAAATCAAGAAAAAGTCAATTTTGAATAATGAAATGGATATTTTGAATAATGGAATGCAGTGCGGCGACCCTTTAGCCCCTAATTGTAGATAAACCTGATACCTCATTCAAAAGCTGATTACAAGAGGAACAAAATGTATTTAGTCAATATGTTCCGCAACGAATATTAGAAGACCTAATTGCCAAAATACGCGTGAAAATTAAGAAGTAGCCAATTTTGAATAATGAAATGGATATTTTGAATAATGGAATGGAGTGCGGCGACCCTTTAGCCCCTATTTTAGATAAACCTTATACCTCATTCGAAAGCTGATTACAACAGGAACAAAATGTATACAGTCAATATGTTCTGCAACGAATATTAGAAGACCTAAATGCTAAAATACGTGTGAAAATTAAGAAATAGCCAATTTTGAATAATGAAATGGATATTTTGAATAATGGAATGGAGTGCGGCGACCCTTTAGCCCCTGATTATAGATAAACCTTATACCTCATTCGAAAGCTGATTACAAGAGGAACATCATGCTTATAGTCAATATGTTCCGCAACGAATATTAGAAGATCTAAATGCCAAAATACGTGTGAAATTTTCGAAATAGCCAATTTTGAATAATGAAATGGATATTTTGAATAATGGAATGGACTGCGGCGACCCTTCAGCCCCTAATCATTGATAAACCTTATACCTCATTCGAAAGCTGCTTACAAGAGGAACATCATGCTTATAGTCAATATGTTCCGCAACGAATATTAGAAGATCTAAATGCCAAAATACGCGTGAAAATTAAGAAATAGCCAATTTTGAATAATGAAATGGATATTTTGAATAATGGAATGGAGTGCAGCGACCCTTTAGGCACTAATTATAGATAAACCTTATACCTCATTCGAAAGCTGATTACAAGAGGAACAACATGCTTAAAATCAATATGTTCCGCAACGAATATTAGAAGACCTAAATGCCAAAATACGCGTGAAAATTAAGAAATAGCCAATTTTGAATAATGAAATGGATATTTTGAATAATGGAATGGACTGCGGCGACCCTTTAGCCCATAATTATAGATAAATTTTATACCTCATTCGAAAGCTGATTACAACAGGAACATATTGTATATAGTCAATATGTTCCGCAACGAATATTAGAAGACCTAATTGCCAAAATACGCGTGAAAATTAAGAAAAAGTCAATTTTGAATAATGAAATGGATATTTTGAATAATGGAATGGACTGCGGCGACCCTTTAGCCCCTAATTACAGATAAATCTTATACCTCATTCGAAAGCTGATTACAAGAGGAACAAAATGTATATAGTCAATATGTTCCGCAACGAATATTAGAAGACCTAATTGCCAAAATACGCATGAAAACTAAGAAAAAGTCAATTTTGAATAATGAAATGGATATTTTGAATAATGGAATGGACTGCGGCGACCCTTTAGCCCCTATTATAGATAAACCTTATACCTCATTCGAAAGCTGATTACAACACGAACAAAATGTATATAGTCAATATGTTCCGCAACGAATATTAGAAGACCTAAATGCCGAAATACGCGTGAAAATTAAGAAATAGCCAATTTTCAATAATGAAATGGATATTTTGAATAATGGAATGGACTGGCAGGACCCTTTAGCCCCTATTATAGATAAACCTTTTACCTCATTCGAAAGCTGATTACAAGAGGAACAACATACTTATAATCAATATGTTCCGCACGAATATTAGAAGACCTAAATGCCAAAATACGAGTGAAAATTAAGGAAAAAGTCAATTTTGAATAATGAAATGGATATTTTGATTAATGGAAAGGACTGCAGCGACCCTTAGCCCCTATTATAGATAAACCTTATACCTCATTCGAAAGCTGATTACAAAAGGAACAACATGCTTATAATCAATATGTTCAGCAACGAATTTAAGAAGACCTTAATGCCAAAATACCCGTGAAAATTAAGAAAAAGTCAATTTTGAATAATGAAATGGATATTTTGAATAATGGAATGGAGTGCGGCGACCCTTTAGCCCCTATTTTAGATAAACCTTATACCTCATTCGAAAGCTGATTACAACAGGAACAAAATGTATATAGTCAATATGTTCCGCAAGTAATATTAGACGACCTAAATGCCAAAATACGCGTGAAAATTAAGAAATAGCCAATTTTGAATAATGAAATGGATATTTTGAATAATGGAATGGAGTGCGGCGACCCTTTAGCCCCTAATTATAGATAAACCTTATACCTCATTCGAAAGCTGATTACAAGAGGAACAACATGCTTATAATCAATATGTTCCGCAACGAATATTAGAAGACCTAAATGCCAAAATACGCGTGAAAATTAAGAAATAGCCAATTTTGAATAATGAAATGGATATTTTGAATAATGGAATGGACTGCGGCGACCCTTTAGCCCCTATTATAGATAAACCTTATACCTCATTCGATAGCTGATTACAAGAGGAACAACATGCTTATAATCAATATGTTCCGCAACGAATATTAGAAGACCTAAATGCCAAAATACGAGTAAAAATCAAGAAAAAGTCAATTTTGAATAATGAAATGGATATTTTGAATAATGGAATGGAGTGCGGCGACCCTTTAGCCCCTAATTGTAGATAAACCTGATACCTCATTCAAAAGCTGATTACAAGAGGAACAAAATGTATTTAGTCAATATGTTCCGCAACGAATATTAGAAGACCTAAATGCCAAAATACGCGTGAAAATTAAGAAATAGCCAATTTTGAATAATGAAATGGATATTTTGAATAATGGAATGGACTGCGGCGACCCTTTAGCCCCTATTATAGATAAACCTTATACCTCATTCGATAGCTGATTACAAGAGGAACAACATGCTTATAATCAATATGTTCCGCAACGAATATTAGAAGACCTAAATGCCAAAATACGAGTAAAAATCAAGAAAAAGTCAATTTTGAATAATGAAATGGATATTTTGAATAATGGAATGGAGTGCGGCGACCCTTTATCCCCTAATTGTAGATAAACCTTATACCTCATTCGAAAGCTGATTACAAGAGGAACATCATGCTTATAGTCAATATGTTCTGCAACGAATATTAGAAGATCTAAATGCCAAAATACGCGTGAAAATTAAGAAATAGCCAATTTTGAATAATGAAATGGATATTTTGAATAATGGAATGGACTGCGGCGACCCTTCAACCCCTAATCATTGATAAACCTTATACCTCATTCGAAAGCTGCTTACAAGAGGAACATCATGCTTATAGTCAATATGTTCCGCAACGAATATTAGAAGATCTAAATGCCAAAATACGCGTGAAAATAAAGAAATAGCCAATTTTGAATAATGAAATGGATATTTTGGATAATGGAATGGAGTGCAGCGACCCTTTAGCCACTAATTATAGATAAACCTTATACCTCATTCGAAAGCTGATTACAAGAGGAACAACATGCTTATAATCAATATGTTCCGCAACGAATATTAGAAGACCTAAATGCCAAAATACGCGTGAAAATTAAGAAATAGCCAATTTTGAATAATGAAATGGATATTTTGAATAATGGAATGGACTGCGGCGACCCTTTAGCCCCTATTATAGATAAACCTTATACCTCATTCGATAGCTGATTACAAGAGGAACAACATGTATATAATCAATATGTTCCGCAACGAATATTAGAAGACCTAAATGCCAAAATACGAGTAAAAATCAAGAAAAAGTCAATTTTGAATAATGAAATGGATATTTTGAATAATGGAATGCAGTGCGGCGACCCTTTAGCCCCTAATTGTAGATAAACCTGATACCTCATTCAAAAGCTGATTACAAGAGGAACAAAATGTATTTAGTCAATATGTTCCGCAACGAATATTAGAAGACCTAATTGCCAAAATACGCGTGAAAATTAAGAAGTAGCCAATTTTGAATAATGAAATGGATATTTTGAATAATGGAATGGAGTGCGGCGACCCTTTAGCCCCTATTTTAGATAAACCTTATACCTCATTCGAAAGCTGATTACAACAGGAACAAAATGTATACAGTCAATATGTTCTGCAACGAATATTAGAAGACCTAAATGCTAAAATACGTGTGAAAATTAAGAAATAGCCAATTTTGAATAATGAAATGGATATTTTGAATAATGGAATGGAGTGCGGCGACCCTTTAGCCCCTGATTATAGATAAACCTTATACCTCATTCGAAAGCTGATTACAAGAGGAACATCATGCTTATAGTCAATATGTTCCGCAACGAATATTAGAAGATCTAAATGCCAAAATACGCGTGAAATTTTAGAAATAGCCAATTTTGAATAATGAAATGGATATTTTGAATAATGGAATGGACTGCGGCGACCCTTCAGCCCCTAATCATTGATAAACCTTATACCTCATTCGAAAGCTGCTTACAAGAGGAACATCATGCTTATAGTCAATATGTTCCGCAACGAATATTAGAAGATCTAAATGCCAAAATACGCGTGAAAATTATGAAATAGCCAATTTTGAATAATGAAATGGATATTTTGAATAATGGAATGGAGTGCAGCGACCCTTTAGGCACTAATTATAGATAAACCTTATACCTCATTCGAAAGCTGATTACAAGAGGAACAACATGCTTAAAATCAATATGTTCCGCAACGAATATTAGAAGACCTAAATGCCAAAATACGCGTGAAAATTAAGAAATAGCCAATTTTGAATAATGAAATGGATATTTTGAATAATGGAATGGACTGCGGCGACCCTTTAGCCCATAATTATAGATAAATTTTATACCTCATTCGAAAGCTGATTACAACAGGAACATATTGTATATAGTCAATATGTTCCGCAACGAATATTAGAAGACCTAATTGCCAAAATACGCGTGAAAATTAAGAAAAAGTCAATTTTGAATAATGAAATGGATATTTTGAATAATGGAATGGACTGCGGCGACCCTTTAGCCCCTATTATAGATAAACCTTATACCTCATTCGAAAGCTGATTACAAGAGGAACAACATGCTTATAATCAATATGTTCCGCAACGAATATTACCTTTTGGTAGTATACTTGCTAGTGATCTTGCGAACCAGCAATCACATGCAAACATATCTCAACGATCAAGACGGTAGGCTCATCGATCTCAGAGGTGAACATTTCACTCTCCGTTTCCATCTTCTTGCGTTTACACAGTGAATCCCAGTGTGGCAACGGTCTCTACCTCAAATCCCCAAACGCCCGGATTACCTATGGGTATGGACTCTACTTGGAGCGTGGTCAGCAATTCCACGACGGAGCCGTTCTGATCTTATATTTAGATGCTTACAGTCCCTTCAAAAACATTCCCCTCCTCGGTATGCTCCTATAAAATAAATGAACGATTTAGATTCTTGGTACCGACAATGTGTGTCGAATCAACTCGATGCAGAAATTTGAAGGTATCAAACTACCTTGAATGCCTGTAAACGTCTGGAAAAAGCTGTATCTGTAGCACTGGGTGCTTGTTCTGTGGTTAGTTTGGTGTTAACCAGCAGTACCCTGGGTTCAGCTTTGACTGGTACAGGTCTTATAGCCACCCTTCCTCTGGGGTTTCTAGCTTGCTTGAATGCTACCACCTTAATGGATCTCACACTAATTTCTAGGCATGTAACAAAAAAAAAGAAACACCACGATACCTTGCGATTGCCCCAGTCCAAAAAATCCTTGGTTGAGCAATGTATTAGCTCTGCTTTAGCTAATGATGAACTATGATGCCGAGTTTGGGAAAGTCGTCACCTGCCTCAAAAACTCAATTCAATGGTTTTAGACCCGATTTTCAGGCTTAAACAACATATCCTAACACTTCCAATCATACCGTCCTTATCAAAAATATAAAAGCCGTGGTAATCATAGCCGGTGCGCCTGTTTTTTTTTTCATCCAATAGCTCACGATTTGCACTGCTCCATCGGTCTCTCTCTTTAACCCGACGGTGGTCAGCTGTTTGTTTAGTCTGTCACATCCCCAAGTGCGGATATTTTACCCTTTCCAGCACAAGGTTATGATTTTTGCGAACCCACATTTCGTGTCAACTTCGTGTCAACATCTTTAATGTCTTTGGCAATCCAGGGTGAGTACTGACTAACTTCTCGCCATTTGAGAGTTTCCTCAGCAGTATTTTCCAAGATTTCTACCTCTTGCGCCATATTCTCTCTCTGATCAGACATATTTGTAATCTTACAATCCATTCTGTTTATTATCTGTGGATTTTTCTTGGAGTGTTTTCTTTCTTCCACAAAGATACATTTTCCCACGACTCCAACCCCCACTTTTTCCGTCTTAACCTCGTCAACGAGCGTGCAAGATTTTCGAATTTTTCGGTCCGGTCCCAGCAGAAATTCCCCTCAAAATGTTCACGCATATTTCAATATTTAGGTCCTTCGTTACTCCGCGGAATAAATTGACTATATACCATTTGTTCCTCTCTATATAAGCTTCCGAATGAGCTATAAGGTAGATCTGTAATAAAGAGCTGAAGGGTCACAGTATTCCATTCCATTATTCAAAATATCCATTTCATTATTCAAAATTGACTATTTCTTATTTTTCACACGAATTTTGGCATTTAAGTCCCCCGTAACCCCTCATATGGTCATTGCGGTACGTTTTTTTTCTCAATTTATTCATCTGTTATTTCGATATTTAAGTCCGTCGTTACTCCTCTAATATGCGTTGCCAAACATATTGACTATATACCTTTTGTTCCTCTCGTAATAAGCTTTCGAATGAGGTATAAAGTATATCTGTAATTAGGGGATAAATGGTTGCAGCATTCCATTCCATTATTCAAAATACCTAATCATTATTCAAAATTTGCTATTTCTTAATTTTCAAGCGTAATTTGGCATTTATGTCCTCTGTAATCCCTGTAATGGTCATTGCGGCACATAATGTTTATCCTCAGTTTATTCTTCTATTAATCAGCTTTAATTTGGTGTAAAAAAATTCATGAATAAGAGGTGACGGGTTGCAGCAGTTCATTCACTTATTCAAAATATCCATTTCATTATTCAAAATTGGCTATTTCTCAATGTTCACGCGTAATTCGATCTTTAAGTCCTTCGTTACTCCTCTAATATGCGTTGCGGAACAAATTGACTATAAACCTTTTGTTCCTCTTTTAATAAGCTTTCGATTGAAGTATAATATATATCTGTAATTAGGGGTTGAAGGGTCCTGCCAGTCCATTCCAATATTCAAAATACCCATTTCATTATTCAAAATTGGCTATTTCTCAATGTTCAGGTGTATTTCGATATTTAAGTCCGTCGTCACTCCTCTAATATGCGTTGCGGAACATATTGACTATATACCTTTTGTTCCTCTCTGAATAAGCTTTCGATTGAGGTATAATATATATCTGTAATTAGGGGCTGAAAGTCCATTCCATTATTCAAAATATCCATTTCATTATTCAAAATTGGCTATTTCTTCATTTTCACGCGTATTTTGGCATTTAGCTCTTCTAATTTTTGTTGCGGAACATATTGACTATATACATTTTGTTCGTCTTGTAATCAGCTTTCGAATGAGGTATAAGGTTTATCTATAATAGGGGCTAAATGGTCGACTCAGTCCATTCCATTATTCAAAATATCAATTTTATTATTCAAAATTGACTATTTCTTAATTTTCACGCGTATTTTGGCATTTAGGTCTTCTAATATTCGTTGCAGAACATATTGACTATATACATTTTGTTCGTCTTGTAATCAGCTTTCGAATGAGGTATAAGGTTTATCTATAATAGGGGCTAAAGGGTCGCCACAGTCCATTCCATTATTCAAAATATCCATTTCATTATTCAAAATTGGCTGCTTCTTAATCTTGACGCGTATTTTGGCAATTAAGTCTTCTAATATTCGTTTGCGGAAAATGTTGACTATAAGCATGTTGTTCCTCTTGTAATCAGCTTTCGAATGAGGTATAAGGTTTATCTATAATAGGGGCTAAAGGGTCCTGCCAGTCCATTCCATTATTCAAAATATCAATTTTATTATTCAAAATTGGCTATTTCTTAATTTTCACGCGTATTTTGGCATTTAGGTCTTCTAATATTCGTTGCAGAACATATTGACTATATACATTTTGTTCGTCTTGTAATCAGCTTTCGAATGAGGTATAAGGTTTATCTATAATTAGGGGCTAAAGTGTCGCCGCAGTCAATTCCATTATTCAAAATATCCATTTCATTATTCAAAATTGGCTATTTCTTAATTTTCACGCGTATTTTGGCATTTAGGTCTTCTAATATTCGTTGCGGAAAATATTGACTATATACATTTTGTTCGTCATGTAATCAGCTTTCGAATGAGGTATAAGGTTTATCTATAATTAGGGTCTAAAGGGTCGACGCACTCCATTCCATTATTCAAAATATCCATTTCATTATTCAAAATTAGCTATTTCTTAATTTTCATGCGTATTTCGGCATTTAGATCTTCTAATATTCGTTGCAGAACATATTGACTATAAGCATGATGTTCCTCTTGTAATCAGCTTTCGAATGAGGTATAAGGTTTATCTATAATTAGGGGCTAAAGGGTCGCAGCACTCCATTCCATTATTCAAAATATCCATTTCATTATTCAAAATTGGCTACTTCTTAATTTTCACGCGTATTTTGGCAATTAGGTCTTCTAATATTCGTTGCGGAACATATTGACTATAAGCATGTTGTTCCTCTTGTAATCAGCTTTTGAATGAGGTATCAGATTTATCTACAATTAGGGGCTAAAGGGTCGCCGCACTCCATTCCATTATTCAAAATATCCATTTCATTATTCAAAATTGGCTATTTCTTAATTTTCACACGTATTTTGGCATTTAGGTCTTCTAATATTCGTTGCGGAACTTATTGAATATAAGCATGATGTTTCTCTTGTAATCAGCTTTCGAATGAGGTAGAAGGTTTATCTAAAATAGGGGCTAAAGGGTCGCCACAGTCCATTCCATTATTCAAAATATCCATTTCATTATTCAAAATTGGCTGCTTCTTAATCTTGACGCGTATTTTGGCAATTAAGTCTTCTAATATTCGTTTGCGGAAAATGTTGACTATAAGCATGTTGTTCCTCTTGTAATCAGCTTTCGAATGAGGTATAAGGTTTATCTATAATAGGGGCTAAAGGGTCCTGCCAGTCCATTCCATTATTCAAAATATCAATTTTATTATTCAAAATTGGCTATTTCTTAATTTTCACGCGTATTTTGGCATTTAGGTCTTCTAATATTCGTTGCAGAACATATTGACTATATACATTTTGTTCGTCTTGTAATCAGCTTTCGAATGAGGTATAAGGTTTATCTATAATTAGAGGCTAAAGTGTCGCCGCAGTCAATTCCATTATTCAAAATATCCATTTCATTATTCAAAATTGGCTATTTCTTAATTTTCACGCGTATTTTGGCATTTAGGTCTTCTAATATTCGTTGCGGAAAATATTGACTATATACATTTTGTTCGTCATGTAATCAGCTTTCGAATGAGATATAAGGTTTATCTATAATTAGGGTCTAAAGGGTCGCCGCACTACATTCCATTATTCAAAATATCCATTTCATTATTCAAAATTGACTATTTCTTAATTTTCACGCGTAATTAGGCATTTAGGTCTTCTAATATTCGTTGCGGAACATATTGACTATATACATTTTGTTCGTCTTGTAATCAGCTTTCGAATGAGGTATAAGGTTTATCTATAATAGGGGCTAAAGGGTCGCCACAGTCCATTCCATTATTCCAAATATCCATTTCATTATTCAAAATTGGCTGCTTCTTAATCTTGACGCGTATTTTGGCAATTAAGTCTTCTAATATTCGTTGTGGAAAATGTTGACTATAAGCATATTGTTCCTCTTGTAATCACCTTTCGAATGAGGTATAAGGTTTATCTATAATTAGGGTCTAAAGGGTCGACGCACTCCATTCCATTATTCAAAATATCCATTTCATTATTCAAAATTGACTATTTCTTAATTTTCACGCGTATTTTGGCAATTAAGTCTTCTAATATTCGTTGCGGAACATCTTGACTATAAGCATGTTGTTCCTCTTGTTATCACCTTTCGAATGATGTATAAGGTTTATCTATAATTAGGGTCTAAAGGGTCGCCGCACTCCATTCCATTATTCAAAATATCCATTTCATTATTCAAAATTGACTATTTCTTAATTTTCACGGGTAATAAGGCATTTAGGTCTTCTAATATTCGTTGAGGAACATATTGACTATATACATTTTGTTCGTCATGTAATCAGTTTTCGAATGAGATATAAGGTTTATCTATAATTAGGGGCTAAAGGGTCGCCACAGTCCATTCCATTATTCAAAATATCCATTTCATTATTCAAAATTGGCTATTTCTTAATTTTCACGCGTATTTCGGCATTTAGGTCTTCAAATATTCGTTGCGGAACATGTTGACTATATACATTTTGTTCCTCTTGTAATCAGCTTTCGAATGAGGTCTAAGATTTATCTATAATTAGGGGCTAAAAGGTCGCTGCAGTCCATTCCATTATTCGAAATATCCATTTCATTATTCAAAAGTGGCTATTTCTTAATTTTCATGCGTATTTCGGCATTTAGGTCTGCAAATATTCGTTGCGGAACATATTGACTATATACATTTTGTTCGTCTTGTAATCAGCTTTCGAATGAGGTATAAGGTTTATCTATAATTTGGGGCTAAAGGGTCGCCGCACTCCATTCCATTATTCAAAATATCCATTTCATTATTCAAAATTATTTCTTTTCACGCGTATTTCGGCATTTAGGACTTCTAATATTCGTTGCGGAACCTTTAATAGCTGACTATGCGGTATAGGCTTTGCTCATTGTTGAAGGCTGTACTGTGAGCTATAGTTGTTAATGTCTGTGTCATTGTGGTCTTTCTGGATATTTGTCTCATTGGCAATCTTACCACATCTTCTTTTTTATATTTCCTCATTTTTATACATTTTGTGGCATTTAGGTCCTCCGTAAACCGTCTTATGGTCATTTCGAATCAAAATATAGCTATTGTGTCACGGCCAATTTTTTCTATATTTTTTTCACTATTCACCGCTTCAATTTGAATAATGAAACATAAACCATTTCATTATTCATTATTCATTTTTCAATAGTGAATAGTGAATAGTGAACTATTTCATTATTCATTATTGAATAATGAATAATGAACTATGAATAATGGACGTACTTCAGCGCGGTTTTAAAGCATTGGCATAAAATATGATAATAGATATATATGGCCATGTGGGGTACTAGCCAATAGTAATCACCTTGTCCGTTCGCCCGTCTGTCCGTCAGTATTTTTGTCGTTGTACGATATCTTGAGTTTACCGTCAAGTTATATCTATTAGATAAAATAAAGTACCACTGGACTTTAGGAAGCTCTTTGGGAGCAATTTCGATTTTTGTTTTCGAGAAATCAGTCTGAGGTTAGTGGACTTTAATGAACGTGTTATTTTCCTAGATTTTTTATTTCTATTTTGAATTTATATGCGGTCTTCAAATCCATATGACAACAAAAATATAAAGAAATACGTAGAGCAATACGATTGGACTCTGTTATTGTTAAAGTTTCAACTAATAATTCAAGAGTCTATTAATCTTTTTCTTTTCTTTCAAGATGAAGAGGAAATTACTAGCAGCTGAAAATTGTGCTTCCTCGGCCACATCTGATGATGAAATCGATGAAATCCAAGCTGACATGCCAAGTATTTCGCAAACGACAGGACTGAAATCAAAAGCTAACAAATATAAGCATGATACATCAGAAACTGAGGATGTTCTCTGGGCTGGCATTGAAGACCGCAGCAATAAAATGATGGTCCTGCAGCAACAAGTGCTTGAGAGATTGCGACCAGTCAGCTTCGACAGGGAACGAGACGCATTTGTTGACTGGATTCGTACGGTCATTACTGAGCTAAATCACGTGGTATAGCCCTTTTGTAGATAAGCGTCTCATTGGCAATCATACTACATTTTTTTTATAGTCCCAACATAATCTTGAAGACATCTTGCATACATGACCTAATGCAGCACTCGGACATCCGCTGATATATATATTATACGATAGAAATAAATTAAGGAATATTCAAACAAATTCTATGATTTGATTCATCGGTACAACATGAGGAGTAGGACCCGTTTTCCCTTCAGGAACACATGAGATCATCCCCAGTTTTTGGCGGGGTTCGTGTTGCTTAGTCTTTAGTTTTTTATGTTGTGTCTTTTGTACTATTGTGTCTATTTGTCATTTCTTTCTTAGCCATTGCATTGTCGGTTTATTTCCCATCTATGAGTTTGACTGTCCATCTGGTATTTTTCTTTCCTGTTTGAAAAACCTGTCTGTCCGTTCGTCCGTCTGTTTAGCTGTGAAATGTGTTATCCAAAAATGATATCATTTTTTTTTAAAGCTTATAACATATGTTGTGTAAAACATTTCTTTTTGGTTACGTATTTTAACAAAATACTTTTAGTAACTATTTTTTTATTTGTTAATTATTATGCCCCACCTACGATAATAGAGAGGCATTATGTTTTCTGGTATGTGCCTCCGTTCGTCCGTCCGCTTCAGGTGAAAGTTTTTGGTCAAGGTAGTTTTTGAAGAAGTTGAAGTCCAATCAACTTGAAACTTAGTACACTTGTTCCCCATGATATGATCTTTCTAATTTTAATACCAAATTATAGTTTTGACCCCAATTTCATGGTCCACTGAACATAGAAAATGATAGTACGAGTGGGGCATTCGTGTACTATGGACACATTCTTGTTTTACTATTTTTTATTCAACTTTTTTTAAAATATTTTTTTATTAACATCTTTTTTTAGTTATTCATATTTTTAAACTTTATTACAAGATTTTTTCAATACAAAATAAAAAATCAATATGACAAACACAATGAAGGAGAAAGCATATAAACATTTACTGTGATGTTACTATGCGTTCCTGCCACGGTACAGATCCAGCGGGGCTATTGATATATAATTTAAAGTATTCTCTCTGTTTCTTTGCTGCAACCGTGTCCCTATTTGGGTCTACTACACTAACATGGCTATTGACCTTATGCATGTTTGCATTAGCTCGCCAAAGACCCGGTACAAACCAAAACTGGAGAGCTTTTATACATTAAAGTGACAATGACAATGAGCATGAAAAGCTAAGGTAATATATATGCCTGCGGTAGAAATGCCTAAGTATTTCAAAAATTAAAGATTTGGTAAACTTAATTTATAAATACAACCATATCAATGATAATTCTGACTACTGGGCTGGTAATACCCTCGGGGAAATAAACTCAACCAGCAGTGACATTGACCCAGTAGTTGTAAATAAACTCACCATATATACCAGGACTAAATTTTGTATATACGCCAGATTCGCGTTTCGTCTACAAGAGACTCATCAGTGACGCTCGAATTCACCACAAAGTGAAAAGGCCAAATAAAGTACAAAGTTGAAGAGCATTAAGGACCAAAATTCCTAGAAGTTTTGCAAAATACAGCTAAGGTAATCTAAGCCTGAGGTAGATAAGACTCAGTATTTCAAAAATTATAAATTTTGTAAACAGATAATTTATAAATATAACCATATCAATGATAATTCATGTCAGCACAAGTGCTGACTACTGGGCTGGTGATACTCGCGAGAAATAAATCTCCACCAGCAGTGGCATCGACCCAGTGGTTGTTAATTAACTCACCATAGAAACGAGGAATAAATTTTGTATATACACCAGACGCTCGTTTCGTCTATTAAAGAATCATCAGTGACGCTCGAGTTCACCAAAAAGAGCTAAAAAGGGCAAATAAAGTACGATGTTGAAGAGCAATAAAGACCAAAAGTCCTAAAAGTTTTGCCAAATACAGCTAAGGTAATCTACGCCTGAGGTAGAAATATAGCACATCTATGTGTCGTCTTTAAATTTATTATTTAACAAACTTGCATGAATTATTTGTCTTTTTTTTATTTCAGATTCAGCTTATGCTTTGAAATGTCCCGAAGATATATCAATCTACACCGATTCGTCTTATTTAGCTGTGGCACCCATCACATTAGATGAGTGGACTTTTCCAACTTCACTGGATAGTAACGGAAAACCTTGGAAAATTGAAAGCCAAACTGCTGAGGAAAAAAAGTATTTTATTGGCACATATACCAACATAGTGACAGCAACTAGTTCAACAGGGGAAATCTCCTCCTGCAAATTTGACTTCATTATCAAACGTAATTTTTAACTATAATATAAGGAGTTTGGTTAATGTACAAATTAACAAGTAATGTTTTTAAGTTCAAACGACTGAAATAGTCCGTTGGTACTCATACCACATCTTCTTATATATATATGTGACGTTTTAGGAGTCTGATTTTTTGTTTTTCTACTGTTAAAAGAGAATCGAAAGATGTCATAGGTACTTTGGGACAGGACAATTTTGCTTAAAACCTATCCCTTCTTAAGCTCACCTGACGCAAAGGACCAAGTGAGCTTTTCTCATCACTTTGCATCCGTCGTTCGTTGTCCTTGTCGTCGTCGTCCGACGTCGTCTATTATTTTTTACAAAAATCTTCTCCTCTGAAATTACTGGGCCAAATTAAACCAAACTTGTCTACAATCATCATTGGGGTATCTAGTTTAAAAAAAATGTGTCTGGTAACCCGGTCAACCAACCAAGATGGCCGTCAAGGCTAAAAATAGAACATAGGGTTAAAATGCAGTTTTTGGCTTATATCTCAAAAACCAAAGCATTCACAGCAAATCTGTCTGAAAAAACTTTGTACCTAATCAACTATTTTTCTACATGGATTTTAGGAGGAATCCCAGTTCTAATTAATTGAATATCAATTTTCCTTTGGGTCAGTTTGCATGACATTCCTCTTTTTAAAGTGTCGGTACTCTTTTAATACAAATCGTCGTCTATCGACAGAACGTCTTAAATTGGCTCGTCGTGTTGACGGAATTATATGTTTGGGCGACATCTCTAAATCCGGATCTCTGCTTCAAATGTTTTGTTATTGAGTAGTACAATAAGGTACTAGAAATACCTATAACAGTATTCTAGTATAATATACATAAACTCGTGGACGTTTAAAGTTTATGCATTCTTTAAACTGTTATGGGAAACTTAATATACGCTTCAAAATGTTAAATAATTTGACAAAAAGAAGATTGTTAGGGGTAATGATTGAGTGTTTTGAATATTATTGAAGAAGGTCCGTTGCCATGGGCGAGGAAATTTACATCGTTTTAAAGTCATATGAAACTAGAGACTGGTGAAAAATAATGTCTATCCAATTCCTGAGCATGTATAAGAGAACTTAGTCTTCTGTACACGATTTTATAATTGTTTACGCATCCATTTTGCACAATCGTCAAAAACAATCTATCGGTCTGTTATGATGTGAAAATATGGTAACTTATTAGTTTATTAAAGTCGTGTTTTGAAGCTCTACTTTACCAATTGCCACCTAAACTAAATCAACAAAGAAACATGGATATCTAGCAGGTGTTTAACATGTACACAAAGATCATAATAGTTTATTTCAATGACAAATTCATGCATATTGCGATCATCAGATTTTTACGAGAAAGATAACGCTAAGTTCATTGTATGTGGAAAAATATCGGTAAATTGTTTTTTCTGGAAGCAACCAATTAAAAAAGCAAACTTCTTCTTAGTTTGCACAAATTTAAGAATTTTCTTAAGAAAAAAGTATTTTACAGACGTTTTATAATCAAAATAGCTATTAAGTTATAAAAATGTATGCATTATTTTTAAATTTGAAGTTTCATATGACTTTAACCTTTGAAAGTCATCATTAACCTAACGAAACTAATGAACATGCCGTAATATCGTCTTCTGATGCTAATGAACTAATCAAATTAAAGCAGGTTTTCGTATCACTGCGTCATATAAAACATATCTATTAATGCATTAAGGTGGTACCCAACACCTTCACTAAAATTATTTTGGCTCGTTTAATTTTCATAAAATTTTGACAAAGTATTTCCTGTGACCCTTTGACAAAAATGTAAAAAATTCAAATAATTTGAACCAACCATTTTATCAGAAAAATTACACGGGTTACATAGCAGTTTGACAAAGACTACTTTTGATCATTGAGAAGCTTCATGTTCCCTTTACAACACAACGTAATTTAAACGTTTAGCTGATATTACAGAGTTATCTCCCTGTAGTGTTAGGTACCCCCTTAAATCGATAACAAACCACAATCATAGGAGAAATATTAATATATTATATCGATTTTAAGTATTAGGATGTACAGTTCCTCAGGTGGATGAATCTACTATAGAAAGGGCTAAACCAAACAAGACATATCACATTGCAATCTACTCCTATGACTACGAGAAAAAGATCTGCAAACAAGGATATGGTTGGAAACAAAATGAAAATAATAAGGATTTTGTGGAAGTGAAATGTGTGGAAACTTCGCCTGGTCACCCAGAATGGAAAAACTGGAACAGTCGGAACTGTACAAGTAAGATTATATTATGATGATAAAATTTTTTAGAAAGACATACCTTACCACTTGGTACTTTGGACATTTCTAATATATGTTCACTCATAGGAAAAAAATGTCATGGTCAATTTTTGGCTACAATTTTGACTATATATTGATGGTCAATGTGTGTTAAGTATGAGGAGATATAGATGGTCAATATGCGTCTACAATTACAAGTAGATATTGATGATCAATGTTTGTCTAATTATTGGTATACCTTGTGTATACTAATGGTTAATGGGTGTCTACCAGTATCAATAGATATTGGTGGTCAATGTGTGTCTACCAGTATGAGTAGATATTGATGGTCAATGTGTGTCTACCAGTATGAGTAGATATTGATGGTCAATGTGTGTCTACCAGTATGTATATATTGACAGTCAATGTTTTTCTAACAGTATGAGTAGATATTGATTGGCAATGTGTGGCTACCAGTATGAGTAGTTATTGATGGTCAATGTGTGTCTACCATTAGGAGTTTATATTGATGGTCAATGTGTGTTAAGTAAGAGGAGATATAGATGGTCAATGTTTGTCTAATTATTGGTATACCTTGTGTATACTAATGGTCAATGGGTGTCTACCAGTGTGAGTTGATATTGGTGGTCAATGTGTGTCTACCAGTATGAGTAGATATTGATAGTCAATGTTTTTCTACCAGTATGAGTAGTTATTGATGGTCAATGTGTGTCTACCATTAGGAGTTTATATTGATGGTCAATGTGTGTTAAGTATCAGGAGATATAGATGGTCAATGTGCGTCTACAATTACAATTAGATATTGATGATCAATGTTTGTCTAATTATTGGTATACCTTGTGTATACTAATGGTCAATTGGTGTCTACCAGTATGAGTAGATATTGATGGTCAATGTATGTCTACCGGTATGAGTAGATATTGATGGTCAATGTGTGTCTACCAGTATGAGTAGATATTGATGGTCAATGTATGTCTACCAGTATGAGTAGATATTGATGGTGAATGTTTTTCTAACAGTATGAGTAGATATTGTTGGTCAATGTGTGTCTACCAGTATGAGTAGATATTGATGGTCAATGTTTTTCTAACAGTATGAGTAGATATTGATGGTCAATGTGTGTCTACCAGTATGAGTAGATATTGACGGTCAATGTGTGTCTACCAGAATGAGTAGATATTGATGGTCAATGTGTGTCTAACAGTATGAGTAGATATTGATTGGCAATGTGTGTGTACGAGTATGAGTTGTTATTGATGGTCAATGTGTGTCTACCATTAGGAGTTTGTGTTGATGGTCAATGTGTGTCTACCAGTATGAGTAGATATTGATAATCAATACGTGTTTACCAGTATGAGTAGATATTGATGGGCAATGTGTGTCTACCAGTATGTATATATTGGTCAATGTTTGTCTACCTGTATGAATATATGTTGATGGTCAAGGTTTGTCTACCAGTATGAGTAGATATTGATAATCAATATTTGTTTACCAGTATGAGTAGATATTGATAATCAATATGTGTTTACCAGTATGAGTAGATTTTGTTGGGCAATGTGTGTCTACCAGTATGAGTAGTTATTGATGGTCAATGTGTGTCTACCAGTATGAATATATGTTGATGGTCAATGTGTGTCTACCAGTATGAATATATGTTGATGGTCAAGGTTTGTCTACCAGTATGAGTATATATTGATTATCAAAATGTGTCTATCATTATGAGTAGATGTTGATGCTAAATGTGTGTCCTCCAGTATGAGTTTTATATTGACGGTGAAACTTTCAGTATGATATTTATGTTGACGGTGTGTCTTCCAGTATTAGTAGATTCTGATGTTCAATGTGTGTCTACCAATATTAGTAGATATTGATGGTAAATATGTGTCTTCCAGTATAAGTTAATATTGATGGTTAATGTGTGACTACACGTATGGGTAATTATTGATGGTCAATGTTTGTCTATAAGTATGAGTAGATATTAATGGTCAATGTTTGTCTATAAGTATGAGTAGATATTAATGGTCTATGTTTGTCTATAAGTATGAGTAGATATGAATGGTCTATGTTTGTCTATAAGTATGAGTAGATATTAATGGTCTATGTTTGTCTATAAGTATGAGTAGATATTAATGGTCAATGTTTGTCTATAAGTATGAGTAGATATTAATGGTCAATGTTTGTCTATAGGTATGAGTAGATATTAATGGTCAATGTTTGTCTATAAGTATGAGTAGATATTAATGGTCTATGTTTGTCTATAAGTATGAGTAGATATGAATGGTCTATGTTTGTCTATAAGTATGAGTAGATATGAATGGTCTATGTTTGTCTATAAGTATGAGTAGATATGAATGGTCAATGTTTGTCTATAAGTATGAGTAGATATTAATGGTCTATGTTTGTCTATAAGTATGAGTAGATATGAATGGTCTATGTTTGTCTATAAGTATGAGTAGATATGAATGGTCTATGTTTGTCTATAAGTATGAGTAGATATGAATGGTCAATGTTTGTCTATAGGTATGAGTAGATATTAATGGTCAATGTTTGTCTATAGGTATGAGTAGATATTAATGGTCAATGTTTGTCTATAAGTATGAGTAGATATTAATGGTCTATGTTTGTCTATAAGTATGAGTAGATATGAATGGTCTATGTTTGTCTATAAGTATGAGTAGATATTAATGGTCTATGTTTGTCTATAAGTATGAGTAGATATTAATGGTCAATGTTTGTCTATAAGTATGAGTAGATATTAATGGTCTATGTTTGTCTATAAGTATGAGTAGATATGAATGGTCTATGTTTGTCTATAAGTATGAGTAGATATGAATGGTCTATGTTTGTCTATAAGTATGAGTAGATATTAATGGTCAATGTTTGTCTATAAGTATGAGTAGATATTAATGGTCTATGTTTGTCTATAAGTATGAGTAGATATTAATGGTCTATGTTTGTCTATAAGTATGAGTAGATATGAATGGTCTATGTTTGTCTATAAGTATGAGTAGATATGAATGGTCTATGTTTGTCTATAAGTATGAGTAGATATGAATGGTCAATGTTTGTCTATAGGTATGAGTAGATATTAATGGTCAATGTTTGTCTATAAGTATGAGTAGATATGAATGGTCTATGTTTGTCTATAAGTATGAGTAGATATGAATGGTCTATGTTTGTCTATAAGTATGAGTAGATATGAATGGTCTATGTTTGTCTATAAGTATGAGTAGATATTAATGGTCAATGTTTGTCTATAAGTATGAGTAGATATTAATGGTCAATGTTTGTCTATAAGTATGAGTAGATATTAATGGTCTATGTTTGTCTATAAGTATGAGTAGATATTAATGGTCTATGTTTGTCTATAAGTATGAGTAGATATTAATGGTCAATGTTTGTTCAATAAAATGAGCAGAATCTGATCGTCAATCTAAGTTTACTAGTATTGTGGATATTGCATTTTTACAAATATTAAAAGTGTACGTAGGATCAATGTTTATATTATTTACTCCAATAATTGAAAAGGAAAACCGTTGTGTTGTTGGTAGCACATCTGACTACCAACACAGAGGTTCCTGGTTCTGCATTCTGGAGAGAAAATTTTAGGGACTGAATTTTCGGATCTTCCTTGACACAATCTAATAGTATGGTCTGGAGAATCCATGATAGTCCGTCGGAAGTGGATCATAAATGTCTGACTCGTGTTAACAGATAACAATATGTCTTGCATGTGAACGACACCCTTGTTGATTTCGAAAAAGAGCAGGCTAATGCCGCTACAAATTGCACAAGGGATTAAAATTAGTTGCAATTACTTGTTTCCAAATCCCCTATAAGGAAGTACACCAATCAACCATGGTCCCATTGCTTTCTATGTTAAATTCCTACATTTCAAGCAGACATACCTCTCTCATTTTAAGTTCAAATAAAGTGGCAACCATTGCATGTCAAAGTAACACTTTATGGTGTCTTGTACTGAAAAAATCAACATACCTTTAATGGCATATTAGAAAGAACTGGATCCCGGAACTTCGGATGTTCCAAAACAGGTACTTCAGATCTGACAATCAGAAAAAATGTACCCTCTTGTTAAAATTTGGTGCAGTTTTTTATAATATTCAAAATTTAAAGTCCAAAAGTGTTCTACAATGATCACCAAGTCCTTCAGCTTTCATTTGATGCCAAGAATACACAAATATCCTACATATTTTGAAAGTTACACTCATACGTAGAAACTATTTTGTGTTAAATATGTTCTTCTTTCTGGTATGTGCTCTCTGGCCGGGCTCGAATTAGTGGTGTTATACCATAAACAAATATTTTAAAACTAATTGAATTTGTTGTACATTTTAGAAAATGAAATACCTAAGATCTGTGGAAGAGAGGTAATACTTGATGGCAAAAAAACAGAAGTTGTCTATTTCAGCTATGATTTTATGGAATGGAAGAGCTTGGCTGAACAGAATATAACCTCTTGCAAATTTCGTGCTGTTGTTGACGTTTATAAACCCCCAATGTACGATCTGGAAATGACATTCCAAACAAACACATCTACGTCACTAGCTGCTGATAAATGTTTTTTTGAAGTCTTATTGTATGCTGGTGAATCTTCACTTGGTTCCCCAATTAAAGTAAGATACAAATAATTAAGTTAATATATACTTGGCACTCTGATTAAAGTAAGAGATCTTAAAGTTCAGTAAAAAGTAAAATAGCAAAACGTAGGTCATTTATCAAATGGTAAACACAAAAGCTCAAACACATCAACCGAATGCCTTTGCACAGGCATTTCCTCATGCAAAAAATTGTAAATTACACATGGTTTTATAGATAGCTTAACTTCTCACTTGCATTTCGGTCGCATATAATTCCATTATATTGACAACAGTGTGTGAGCAAAATAAACAGATTAATTGTCAAAAATTGGGGTATAGCAGTCAGTATTGCTTGGTACTCCAATGAAAGTAAGAGATTTTAAAGTTCACTTAATAATTGTTAGGTACTCTTATGACAGTAAATAAAGGCAACAGCAGTATACCGCTGTTTAAAATTAATAAATCGATAGAGAAAAAACAAATCCGGGTTACAAACTAAAACTGAGGGAAACGTAACAAATATAGGCTTTTAAGAGAACTACGACACAACACAGACACAACACCGAAACGTGACACACAAAAACGAACTGTAATGCTACAATGGCCATTTTCCCGACTTGGTACAGGGCATTTTATGGAAAAAAATTATGGGTTGAACCTGGTTTTGTGGCATGTCAAACCTCCCGCTTTAATGGCAGTGTTGATTATAACATTAAAATAACAACATTACACGACAGGGTTACAATAAATAAACAGATAAATGGGAGAAAATATAGGACAAATAAACAAACAAATAATAGCCATCAAAAGGAAACAGGGTAAACAATATTTTAGACGCCAGACGCGTGCTACGTCCACACAAAACTATGCACATTGACCTATAATGGTTTACCTTTTTTGAATTGTTATTTGTATGGAGAGTTGTCTCATTGGCACTCACACCACATCTTCCTATACATGCTATATCTATCAGATATAAAACGTTTGAAAGCCATAACAAGATAAGAGATTAAATAGTTTACTTAATCATTGCTTAGTTATCTAATGAAAGTAAGAGATCAAACAGTTTCCTTAAATAATTCTTAATTCTGCAATGAAAATAAGATATCAAAAAGTAATTTAATCATACCTGATTTCACTCCCGGTTTTTAGTGGAGTTCATGTTGTTTCTTGTTTCTTATTTATAACTGTTGATCTTAATGTCCCTTGGTTTTGTGAGTCTTTGTTTACTCCTTGGTTTTGATTGTTATTGTCTAAATAATGATAAATATAAACATTATAAATACAGAATATTGCAATTGGTCATGTAATAAGCATTCTGGGGAAATTGCATATATAATATAAACACGTATTCTGATAATATTGTACATGTTATATTAACACTTACTCTGGTAATATTGTATATGTAATATGAAAAGTATTTTGATGATATTGTAAAAGTAAAATGAACAAGCATTGTAATACAATGTCTGCTACACACTGTAATGTTTACATTGAATATGTTTATGCTTACTTGGGACAAGCACTACGTGGATCATTAGTTTAGATTATTTTAGCCATGGCGTTGTCAGTTTATTTTTGATGAATGAGTCTGACTGTCCCTCTGGTACCTTTCGCCCCTCTTTTAGAAAGGATTTGTCATCTTATCAATTATTTAAGGCAGAAAGTTTATTTAAAGATCCGGGAAATGACGAATAAGTCACCCCAAAAAAATGGGGACAACTAATAATTTAAAGCAATTTTCTGTCGACGACATGGGCAAGAAATGCAAAAAAAAACTCAAACTTCTTATGATTTGACTCTTTACGAAATATCAAACCGATAGATGGAGGAATTTCAGAAAAAATGCAGACAAAACAACCAGGTGTCCATACTGACAAACAAAGTGGAAATTTGTAGTTACCTTCTTATAAACAACTGATATTAGATAGGACATAAATTGTATATGATGGTTCATTTAATTGTCAGATGTACATAACAAGTGGCATGATTTGTAAATAAACGTTGTGCAAAGCTTAAAATTTGTATTCAATGAGGCAAGATATATCATTGATTATGATTTGGTCTTTTTATGTTTGCAGAAGTTTGATTGCACGCTTAAGGGATATGTAAAAATGAGATGGCCGACACTAGATTTTATATTAGTGTTCAGAGTTTTGGACAGTTTTAAGTCCCATCAGCATACAGGCTTGACTGGAAATGGAACAATACTGTTCTCAATGAAAGAATGTTCTAAGTGTGCTCTCTCAGATATAACTGGAGTTGATGTGATTCAATCTAAAATACCAACTTTCAAATGTAAGTATAAGCTTGGTCATTATAGTTTTGTTGGGGTTCGTGTTGCTTTTTCTTTAGTTTTGTGTGTTGTGTTATGTGAACTTTTGTTTAGCGTTATCAGTTTTATTTAAGATTTGTGAGTTTGACTGTCCCTCTGGTGTGTTTCGTCCCTCTTTAAGCGGTGTTTGTGAAGAATAGGGATCATATGATGTTTTTTTTTAAATCCTTGTGGTTGTTTTTATGATTTTTTTTTGGTTGGGAGTGTAGATATTGAAATATAGATTATTTGAACATTTGCCTTTGAAGAGCTTATAACATTATTTCTTGTTTTTCTTGAAAAAAAAATCACGTAACGTCAAAAGAAATTGATTATGCAATGTCATTTGCGATACATGTTAACGTCCGCAACGTCACCTGATAATCAAATTGTCGAATGCAATTGCGCACAGATTTATGCCATAAATGTTATCATACACTGAACTGCCAAAGTATCAACTGCGCTAAGTCAAAATATCTTAGCAATTTTGTTAGTTACTTCCCTTTACAGATTAAGCATGACGTGGACAGTGAATAGCTGTATTTAAAAATATTCTTATCAACTCGATATATCTGTAACCTTTTTATTCTTAGAAACAAGTGATCCAAACTTGCAATTGGACCTTGACCTCATTTTTATGGCACTTGATGGCAATGTTAAATATACCGCTTACATGGCAACATTACATGAAGGGAATACAGTACAAATTAATTGTATTTATCCATTTCAGTTAACTCTTCCTTTCCGTGTCGAATGGATGGTTGTTTGGAAGATTCCCTTCAAATGTTTAAATTAAAGCTTGCTCCAAATAGCCGGCATGAAAGGAATGATTTAGCATATAAAACATGCAGTGCCAACATAGATGTACAGAGCAGTACGAAGAAGATATGTTTCTACCTAGCCCTTTTAAGCAATACCATTCAGTGTAGGAGGGAATCTAGAGACAACTACCTGAAACTTCTAATTCAAATGGACTCTTTTTTCACTTTGGTAAGTTTTAAGGAGTATTTCCGACAAGGACTTTATATTGGTCCTTCAACTGAGGAAATATAAAATATACATACATATTGATTGATTATTATTTGCTTATCATCCAGCGGCAAAAGCTTCATACATATTCAGGAAAAATAAATTAACAATTAAAAACCAATTGTGCAGAGAACAATGAAGGTCTTTCCACATCAAAGAAATTTTGAAAAGAAACTGGTTACTTTATACTGATGCGATACATAAGTGGTTTTGATATGCTTTTGATTGAAATAAGGAAGATAAAAGTCTACATCCGGTGAATTTTAATGTCTTTTCCAGTCTCATATAATAGCTTCTTTCACACGGATTCCGAAAATATATAGTTCCTTTATACTTTTCTCTTTAAATCAAGAGATAATTGGTAGTTTCCGGTCGATCGTAAGTCATTGATAGTCTTGAGTGATAAGATAATGTATCTAATTTACAAAATATATGAATTCCGAGTACTTTTTCATGAAAAAAGTGCAAAAAGGCTAATTCCGGTTTATTCAAGGTCACTTCCGTTTGCCATTTTTCAAGGTCATATGTCACCCAACCTTTTTTAAAAGGTCATATTGATTAATAATGAACCATGTTGAAGAAATAATAAATTAACCTTAGAATTAAACCTTTCAGGAACAGTAACTCCTATAAGATTACATTGGATTGTTTCAGACCAATTGTAACATATCATTATTACAATGAAGCAAACATTTTGCACGTGTTCTTTCATATATATCTTTAAAAGTGTAGGAGAAAATGCAAAAATTAGCAAAAGTCAATATTTTGAACTTGACCTTGACCTTTGACCTTAACCTGATTTTCTTTCTTTTTTTGGGATCAAGGACCTCAAATCAAAAGATCTTGGGTTTCTTTAACTTAAGGTTTACAAGATAGAAATGCATATAACTTATATCAAATGCATAAGGGGAAATAACTATTATATGGAGTGTTCATTTTGCTTCCGTCAAAATAGGACAAATCATGGGAAGGATATAACGAGTAATTCTATCAAATAAATTTGTCGCTTTCTTTTACTGTTACGGAGGAGATGCAGGTACAAGGGACACAGTGTTTTGGGAGATAACTCTTACAAAGAATATTGTTTGTCTAAGCCGGGTGAAATTTAAAAGCGCATAACCTATACGATACAATATGAGAAATATCTAAGTGACATATTGCGAAACAATTATTTATCGCAAGAACAAAACTGGGTGGAAGAAAAAAAAAATTCAGAAGAAGTACCATAGGACTTTCCACAGAAAAGTGGAAAAACCTAACTAAAGAAATATGCAGTGTTTGCACAGTATACTGAAAAAATTGAATGTTTAGAAAGCTTGACTGACATAATTGAAATGAGGGTATATTAGATTAGAAAGAAATTTGGCTTACAATAGACCACCTTTGGACCCTCTGCAGAGAGTTCGGGACCATTTCCTCAAGTGATATCCGATTTGCATGCACACTATAGAAATAATGAGATGTGGTATGATATATTAACGAAAGACCTTTTGAATATGATTGATACACAGAGAGGAATAGTTCCAAAGTAATGTCGGAAATAGACTTTTGGTTAGAATTAATTGTTAGAACGTGTTTGTGTAAATTAGTCATAGAATGTTAGGAGAAATGTGTAAAATATTCAAATCATTAAATATTGTACAGTTAGCTTTTGTGTCTTCTGTATATGCGATAGCTTTCATAATTGGTGAAATATTTTATCGTGATGGATATTTGATTATCTCTTCTTTTTGTTAATGACTCTGGATTTATCATTTTTCATGGTATACAAATTTGTGTGAACATCGAATTGGAAAGAGTCCCTATTTTTTTTTATCGTCATATGTTATAACTTTAGTATTTTGAAGGTATACAATACTTTATGTTATGTATATCTAAGAGTTCCACATTTAATCGTCATAGCTTAAGAAACCAAAAAAACGAGGCTCACAGAGCTCGTATCCTGTTTCCTAGCAAGAAGCAAATAGAAAAAAATTGATGTTGATGACAATGTTAATATATAGTTTATATCCTGTTATTCTAACATAGCGCCCTTCCAACGCTTTGAGTACACACCCGTGGTAAAATATGAAAATATTGGTTGGGCTGTTCCAGTTGTATTCCCGAGTCATGTGTTTGTTTATGAATGAGTTTCCCGAGGTCATAGAACGCTGACGTCAGAATATAAGCATTTACGTAACAATACACGCTTATTAAACCGAAAATCATCAAAACAAGGAAACGTAAACAAACGATGCTACAATGTGTTATAAGTCATTTTGTTTTATACAAGACGTTTAAGTAAACTGATTATTTAAATTCATCTAAACCTATCTAAAAACGTAATTGTAAATAGTTTAATCATGTCACTAATTCAGTTTGTTCCATTCTTTTGCGTCAATTTGACAGTGCGTTTATTTATGGGAGCGGCAAATAATGCTTTCACGTAGAGCGCTTCGATCCAAAGCAATTGCCGTATTTGTCCTATTTGAATCGATAAAGGAACAACCAACCCGTGGTCAATCACGATATATTCAAGCTGCCATGAATTACTTTTTAATTTAATCATAGAACTTTTTTTTTCATTCGTCATTGCTGTCCATGTTTTGTTTAATGGAAAGGACTCAAAGGCCCAAAATGAACGGTTATGAGAACAGTGATGTTAACAATTCATTCAAGATGGAAGCATGATAACTGGAGACATTGCTCTTTGTTATTGTAAAGTATAGATAAAGTACCATTATTTTTGTACAAAAGTTGGCTGATTGCTGAATAAGATAAAGACTTCAGTAACTATCAACATAGCAGTCAAAATCACTGGTTCCTAATTTATTTTCTAGGTTATTAAATGTGATGACCTTCAGGGATGGTGGTGTTTACCGCAGGATTTACCAAAATTTAAAAATCTGACAATAACATGGGACTTCAAAACACGTATCTATGGCTCCATTACAGAAGAGTTATGGATACTCTCAGTGTCCTCTGTAAATAACAGTCAATCATGCGCACAGCCTATCATTTACACAACACCAACACCAGGTAATATATTATTTTAATTATCATCTGTAAACAACAGTCAATCATGATCACAACCAATCATTTACACTACACAAACACCAGCTAACTATCAATCATGCTCACAGCCTATTATTTACACTACACAAACATTAGGTAAGAGTCAATCATTCTCACAGCCTATCATTTACACAATACCAACACCAGGTAATATATTATTTTAAATATCCTCTGTAAACAACAGTCAATCATGCTCACAACATATCATTTTCACTACACTAACACCAGATAACAGTCAATCATGCTCACAACCTATCTTTTACAATACAACAACACCAGGTAACAGTCAATCATGCTCGCAGACTATCATTTACAATACAACAACACCAGGTAACAGTCAACCATGCTCGCAGACTATCTTTTACAATACAACAACACCAGGTAACAGTCAATCATGCTCGCAGACTATCTTTTACAATACAACAACACCAGGTAACAGTCAATCATGCTAGCAGACTATCATTTACAATACAACAACACCAGGTAACAGTTAATCATGCTCACAGACTATCATTTACAATACAACAACACCAGGTAACAGTTAATCATGCTCGCAGACTATCTTTTACAATACAACAACACCAGGTAACAGTCAATCATGCTCGCAGACTATCATTTACAATACAACAACACCAGGTAACAGTCAATCATGCTCGCAGACTATCTTTTACAATACAACAACACCAGGTAACAGTCAATCATGCTCGCAGACTATCATTTACAATACAACAACACCAGGTAACAGTCAATCATGCTCGCAGACTATCTTTTACAATACATCAACACCAGGTAACAGTCAATCATGCTCGCAGACTATCATTTACAATACAACAACACCAGGTAACAGTCAATCATGCTCGCAGACTATCTTTTACAATACAACAACACCAGGTAACAGTCAATCATGCTCACAGCCTATCATTTTCACTACACCAACACCAGGTAACAGTCAATCAAGTTTACAGCCTATCATTTTCACTACACCAACACCTGATAACAGTCAATCATGCTCACAATGTATAATTTACACTACACCATGGCCAATACAAGGTTACATTAAATCATGATCACAACGTATCGTTTACATAACTTTTGTATTTGGGCGTCACTGGTAAGTCTTGTGTGGACAAAATGCACTTCTGGCTTATTGGAAATTTTAAACTTGTTGCCTTTTGTTAGCTATTATTCGTGTGTTTATTTGTCAATTGTGTTCTCTTTTTAATTTATATTGTAGTCCTGTAATGTTGTGTTGTCATTTTAATGCTATATTTCACATGGCCATAAAAGAGGGAGGTTTGGCATGCCATAAAACCAGGTTCAACCCACTATTTTTGCTTTTGAAAATGTCCTGTACCACGTCAGGAATAGGGCCATTGTTATATTATAGTTCGTTTTTGTGTGTGGTACATTTTAACGTTGTGTCCTTTTTTTTCTTCTCTTATTTTTGAGTGTGAATTTACATTACTATAAGACGTGTCACGGTACTTATCTATCCCAAATTCATGTATTTGGTTTTGATGTTATATTTGTTATTCTCATAGGATTTTGTCTAATGCTTAGTCCGTTTCTTTGTGTGTTACATTTTAATGTTGTGTGTTGTTCTCTTATATTTAATGCGTTTCCCTCAGTTTTAGTTTGTTTCCCCGATTTTTTTTTTTGTCCATGGATTTATGAGTTTTGAACAGCGTTATACTACTGTTGCCTTTATTTACACTACATCGACACCAGGTAAATTATAATTCGTTAACACTTCACCAGACATAAGTAATATATCATATCAGTTTTTGTAATAATAAAGAATCAGATGAAAATTCATTCATACTACAAAAAAAAGTAAGATCACAAAAAAACTAGGGGAAAATCAATTTGGAAAGTCCATAATCACATGGCAAAATCAAATAACAAAACGCACCAAAAACGAATGGATAAGAACTGTCATATTCCTAACTTGGTACAGTCATTTTCAAATGTAGAAAATGGTGGATTTAACCTGGTTTTATAGCGCTAATCCTCTCACTTTAATGACAGTCTCATCAAATTCCGTTATATTAACATTGATGCGTAAACTAAACAGACACAATAAATAAAATAGTCAAAATATGGGTACATCAGTCATCATCGTATAACAATATTAAAGTATGTAAGAATAAATATCAGAAATAGACCGAGATTGAAAATAGTCCAAAAGTTGTATATAGAATTTATAAGAATCCATAGAATAGTTAATTCTACTATCAGTCCTCATCGTATAACAATTTTAAAAGGAACAATTTAACAGAAAACAAAAACATCTATCTACAAACACATTCATTGATTTGAGTGTCTGACGTCAGAAAATTTTATACGTCACATAAATTTGTTGTTCAATGTGCATACAATCAATTTTAAAATTTACATAGGCAATGTTAGCATATAGGCTTAAAAAGTCAAAAGTATGTTAGAATAAATTACAGAAATAGACCGAGATTGAAAATAGTCCAAAAGTTATATACAGAATTTATGAGAATCCACAAATAGTAAATTCCACTACGCGATTGAATGAACAGAACAAGTTAATATATCATATTACTTTTGTTGTTCACTAAGAATAGAGATTAATAAAATTCACAAAATATGCAGAAATCTTTATCGTAAGTAGACATATTGTATTACCCTTTGAAAACCTGCTCTAAAATAAAACAGTTAGTATTTTTAAATAGAAAAAGTCACTCCCAAGGATTATAGCACAACTGCAAGAATACTTGGAATAGTGTTTGGTGTATTGTCAGCTGTCTGCTCAACATGTGCAGGAGGATATTGCTGCTTCAAGAAGAGGACATCAAAAGGTAGTTTACTGATTCCCCCTCTTACCCCTTCCCCTCATAGTTTATAATATTCTGGTCCATAACGAGTGACATTTTGTGTTGCAAGACACATTTTAATGAACTTTTTTTTCTTGAATTAAATTGCTGTTAAGCAATTTTAAGACCTTCACCGTTGACTTGGTGTTCATTTCAACTTTCCAAGACTTTTAACTGTTATATGTTTCATATTAAGGATTTTGGAATCAGAATTTTCGGATTGTTTTCTTTAAAAGAGATAAACAAACATACATTTGTAGTTATAAGATTTAACAAACTATCCGTTAATTTTCCCCTCAAAATCCTGTGGTATTTTTTTGGCGTTTACCTTACGATACTGAAAGTCAATATTAATCAATATCTATATTTAGCATGACGTCATTATAAGAATTCCAAACGTGTTATTATAATCTTTGTTTTATAATACCTTGTCGAGAAAAGCAAAAATATTTCAGAAACTTTGTTTTGTAAAAAAGAGCAATACTATTACTCAGAGTTTTTTTTGCAATTGATATTTAAATTTTTCGAACATATTATATATTGTAGGCTTCAATATCTTGGTAAAACTTTCTCAAGAAACCATTTTGCCTAAAGCTTCCATGCATGGAGTGAGCCAAGGCTCCATGTTGAAGACCGTACTTTAAACTATAGTGGTCTACTTTTACAAATTGCGACTTGGGTGGAAAATTGTCTCATTTGGCACTCATACCACATCTTCGTATATCTATAGAATTTGGTTGCCATCATAATTTTCGTCATTCCTTGACAACATACTTTATGTTTTTTGAAGAAATTTTGGACTTTTACATTTTTATCCATAAGACAACTTAAGGATGAATTCCTCTGACGTTTCAGTCTCGTTGAAATATCGTTCTGGAATTATTTCCAAAACATGTGATACAAGTGGAAATGGGTGAGAGGTACAACAAATGATTTTACTAGGAAGGTGTACATCCCATATCACTTTTTACTTTTTCGATTTCTTGCATATGTATTTTTAAATCATTCATAACAAAACTGTTGAAATAATATCTTTTGTTCTTAAAACAGAGAAAAAAATTACAAATTTATGAATATAAAAGGCGGTCTTATTCTTCAGAGCGATCAAGACTCATTTACGAAGAGTTTCTAAAATCATTTATACATAATATGTACTTTCATATAATTGAAATTAATATTTTACTTTGTACTACTGTTTTCCTAAACAAGATGATTCAGGTTGTGAGTACATATTATAAACTGATGCTTGTTTTATAGTATGACTCTCCGGGAACTGTACCTAGCTTTAAAATATGTACAGCTTCTTGTTACATTGACAATGATTCCATTAATGATACAGTAATTTTCTTACTTTCATTCAGCGTGTAAATGTAATTTTTTTTTATCAATAAGTCTTCCTCCAATTATTTTTATCTAAGCTTATACTGTAGTTAATCTTTCTTGTGCAATTAGATAAAGGATATATGTACAGGTTTGGGAAATGTTCAATTTATCTTTACAAGCTTTTGAAATCTGAGGACATAGTTATTATGTAGATGTGGATTTCCAAAACAATTTATCAGTAGTTATGCGACTTATAATTTAGGAATCTGGTAAAATTTGGTTTGCTTAGTTACAAATCAGGGGAAGCGTGCCGTCAGTGTGCCTGCTGACAATATATTTAATGTATGTTTATTGTTTTATTCTGCAGTTTAGCATTCGAGCTTAAATGTTCAATTTGTAAAACTCCCACTCGTTTAGTTTATAATAAGAATCGACATTGCTATTGATACTGCAATATGTGAAGACATCGAAATTTATTTATTTATACTATACTTGTATCGCTTTATGTTACGTTTACACCTGTGGTTGAATAGAAAAAAGTGTGTTTTCATGATAAAATGTCATTTTACAAATTACCTATGTAATTATATTGACTTCATTAGCAAAAGCAGATGCTGTTCCTGGTGATGCCAGCTTGTCTATGGTGGAAAAACACGACGAGAGACTTTAAAAGTATATTTGGGTAAGTGCAATAGTTTGTACGTGAATAGAACCTTCTTAATATAAAAAAAGAAGATGTGGTATGATTGCCAATGAGACAACTATCCACAAAAGACTTAAATGACACAGACATTAACAACTATAGGTCACTGCACGGCTTTCAACAATGAGCAAAGCCCATACCGCATAGTTAGCTATAAAAGGCCCTGATAAGACAATGTAAAACAATTCAAACGAGAAAACTTACGGCCTTATTTATGTAAAAAAATGAACGAAAACAAAATATGTAACACATAAACAAACGACAACCACTGAATAACTGACTTGTGACAGGCACATACATAAATAATGTGGCGGGGTTAAACATGTTGAATTCCTTTCCCTTCAAAATAAAAAATATTAACAACCAGATTAAGATACAGCATAAAATTTAAACAAGTATTAAACACTATGCAATGTAAACAGTTAAAAGTAAAATCACAAAAATACTGAACTTAGAGGAAAATTAATTCGGAAAGCTCATAATCACATGGCAGAATCAAATAACAAAACGCATCAAAAACGAATGGACAAGAACTGTCATAAATACGTCTTTGGGCTAATTTCGTGATTTTCAAAGTCCTTATCTGAATATGTGTAACATTAGCTCAAATGTTTGAAATATCCATATACTGGTTTTTGTTTAATTTGCATATTTATCAAGGGATAAACAAATGAAACATCGATTCAATACCAAATTAATGTTTTTGTTTCCATTAAATGCATTGTCTTTCCCGCATATATTGTATAGTGAATTCATTGCACATATAAACACAAAAATGAGCACAATTAAGGTTCCGATAGACATCTCATAAGGGTAAAACTTTACTGAATTATAAATTTAAGATCAAGATTTGTAAAGTATTTACATACAGATTTATGCTGATACATACAGATCATGTTCACAAAATAAAATCTGTAACAGATGCAAAGATCAAAGCTGCTAATGTCACTTTTAAATAATGAACAGAAATTTGTCATGGTTTCCAAAAATCTATAAACTATTTTTGTTGGTAATTCAGGCACTGTAGAATATCATTATGAACTGCAAACTTTCCATTCAATCGCTACCAATATTTTCTTGCAGAACTTACAGACAAATGACAGCTATTATATTGACTGTATAAACATCTGTGATAACCAGTCACTGACTGTATACCAAACCTTGTTTGAGAAGTTGATAAAATGTGTCTGTAGATATATAGTTAGGAATTTATATATGAATTTACCATTTTTTATTTTTTTTTAGTGTTACTGTATAATTGACATAATCATGGCTTGTGTTTGATACCAATTGTGCTTTCTATGCACACATCAGTGTAGAAATGATCTACCTCATTCAATGTCTCGTTCAAATATTTTCATACTTGATTCTGAGACAATTACGATATATTCCAACTATTCTTATTTAGTAATTTGTACTATATTGTTATGTGATTGATATGTATGTAGACATGCCATTATCATCTTAAATAATTTATATCATATTGATATTAGTTTGGTGCTAACATGCTTATATGGACTTGGGCATTATTGTTTTTATTTCTAGAAATTTAGACTATGGTGTTATCTGATTGATGTTTATGTTGACATATCATAATTGTCTTTGATAATTAAGACTATACTGTTATGTGATTAATGACTTTGTAGACATAGCATAATGGTCTTTGATAATTAAGACTATACTGTTATGTGATTGATGTCTTTGTAGACATAGCATAATGGTCTTTGATAATTAAGACTATACTGTTATGTGATTGATGTCTTTGTAGACATAACATAATGGTCTTTGATAATTAAGACTATACTGTTATGTGAGTAATGCCTTTGTAGACATAGCATAATGGTCTTTGATTATTAAGACTATATTGTTATGTGATTGATGCATTTATACACGTGCCATAATTGTCTTTTATAACTAAGACTTTACGTTATTATTTCATAATGAAATTAGATTGGTGTTATTTTTTTTAGATGTTGTAAATAAGACTATGTTGTTATCTGATTGGTGTATTTGTAGACGAGCTTTAATCTTTTCTAGTAATTTAGACTATATTGTTTTCTGATTGATTTGTATATAGACGAACTATAATCTTTTCTAGTAACTTGGACTATATTGTTTTCTGATTGATTTGTATGTAGACGAACCATAATCTTTTCCTAGAAAATTAGACTATGCTATTAACTGATTGATTTGTATGTAGACAAGCTTTAATCTTTTCTAGTAGTTTAGACAATTTTCCTATCTGATTGATTAGTATGCGGACGAACCATGATCGTTTCTAGCAAATTATACTATCATTTCTAGTAATTTAGACTATATTGTTAATTGATTGATGTATTTGTGGACGAGCTTTAATATTTTCAAGTAATTTAGACTATATTGTTAATTGATTGATGTATTTGTGGACGAGCTTTAATATTTTCAAGTAATTTAGACGATATTTTTTTCTGATTGATTTGTATGTAGACGAACCATAATCTTTTTTGTAAATTAGACTATGTTGTTATCTGATTGATTTGTATGCAGACAAGCGTTTGTCTTTTCTATTAATTTAGACTATATTATTTTCTGATTGATATTTGTATGTTGACGAGCTTTAATCTTTTCTATTAATTTAGACTATACTGTTTTCTGATTGATTTGTATGTTGACGAGCTTTAATCTTTTCTAGTAATTTAGACTATATTGTTATTTTGTTAAAATTGAAAAAAATTGTAAACAGTAAATTTATAAATATAACCTTATCAATGACAATACATGTCAACACAAAAAGTGCTGACTACTGGGTTTGTGATACCATCGGGGAAATAAACTCCCACCAGCAGTGGCATCGACCCAGTGGTTGTAAACAGTTATAAAAAATACCAGTATTATAATTTAGTACGCCAGACTCGCGTTTCGTCTACATCAGACTCATCAGTGACGCTCATATCAAAATAGTTATAAAGCCAAACAAGTGCAAAGTCGAAGAGCATTGAGGATCTAAAATTTTAGACTATATTGTTATGTAATTGATTGGTATTTAGACGAGCTTTAATCTTTTCTAGTGATTTAGGCTGTATTGTTTTCTGATTGATTTGTATGTAGACGAGCTTTAATCTTTTCTAGTAATTTAGACTATATTGTTATCTGATTGCTTTGTATATAGACGAGCTTCTTTCTTTCTAGTAATTTATAGATATAGGAAGATGTGGTGTGAGTGCCAATGAGACAACTCTCCATCCAAATTTGAATTTATATAAAAAAAACACATTATAGGTCAATGTACGGCCTTCAACACGGAGCCTTTGCTCACACCAAACATCAAGCTATAAAGGGCCTCAAAAGTACTTGTGTAAAACCATTCAAACGTGAAAACCAACGGACTAATCTATAAAAAAAAACGAGAAACGAGAAACACGTATAAACTAGTATCTCAATTGTTTGTAAAACAATTGAAAGGTCTTTCCTGTAAAAGTGATGTTTTCGTAATGTACTTTGTACGACCTTTCGTTTGATATACGACAAGCATACCTTCTGAAACTTTTCGCTTTTAACACTTAATGACCTCATCCGCCTACATTTGTGAGATCGGAATTATGATATATGTAACATAGAGTAGATGTGCTTTCATTTGATATGCGACAACGCCATGTTTTAGAAAGTTTAATTTTTACACTTAATAACCCTATCCAACTAATTTTTGGAGGTCGGGAATTTAATATTTTATATGTACACATCATGACCTTTCATTTGATATACAACAACCCTATCTTAAAAGAAAATTGCTTTTTTGCACTCAATGACCCCATCCAACCCATTTTGGGGAGACGTCAGTTTGAAATTTGAAATGTACGCTTTAGGCTCTTTCATTTGATATGCGACAACCTTATCATCTGAGAATTTGAATGTTAGCACTAAATGACCCAACCCGTCCCCCTGGGATAAAAAGGGGGTTTAAAATTTTCATTTTTAAGTAGAGTTTATTAAGACCTTCAATTTGATATATCAGATGACCCCATTTGACAAAGTGCAAATAATGATGCAATATCAAGTATATAAATAGATGTTATGAAACTTACAAAGTCAATGCAAAACATGAAAATTTCAAAATGATTTTTTTTGGTGTTTTTTTTCCATAGAATGTTTTTGGTATTTGGTCAAACATATAACTATGTCAACCTCTTCAATTTCTTAAACATTTTAAGTGGTAAGCTGTTGCTGATTCAAAAATACATGCCGCCGCTCGCAAAATTTCAAACTGCATTATCTCTAAAACGACAATAGATATCTCAAATCTGTTAAATGGTAAATGATCTATATACTACAGTTAAAGGACAACATGATAAAATAAGAATTGGGACAATTTCAAAGTTCACCAAGGTCACAATTAATTATCAAATATATGATGCAATACCAAACTTGAGAACCGGAAGTCGTAGAGACATGGGACTATCACAATTCAACTCAAGACCAATTGACCTTTCAAATATCACAAGGTCAAGGTCATAGTACAATTTGAAGGTCAAGGTGAAATTTCATCATGACCTGACATTGACCTCAAATTGAAGGTCTTGAATTACTGATCATCTTTGCAGTTTATAGTAGGTTGATATCTGTTACCTTTAAAAAGATATACACACAATACTAGACTTTTAAGAATCATCCCGTTGTAACTTTTGAACAGACGGTTGGACATTTTTGGGCTTATTATATAAAATGTAGAGCTCGTCGAGAGGAACATTTTATACGCTGTGTGTCGGCAGCAAAGTCTTATCGTTTTCCTAATATGTAAGCTTGAAATTGCAGCGAAATTTTTTTTTGCACTCTTTGACCTTTGACCTTGGGTGCAAATTAAAGGTCACATGAACTTAAGATTATTGGTGTAGGTCCCAAGTCTTTACGACTTCTGGTTCTGGAGATACAATTTTTCAAAAATTGTGTATATTTTTTCAAGGGAAATAACTCCTTATAACGGTTAACAACACAATGATTGTATATGTTTATTAACATTGCCATCTGGTCTTGTACATGTTGCCGTTTTCAAATCGATTCTATCTTAAATACTTTTTGAGAAAAATGCAAAAGAAAGAAATTGCTTCAAGGGGACATAACTCTCAAAGGGAATGATGAAATCCTTAGCAGTCTCATATGGTAACACATCATAATGAGATCTAACTTTTGTTCAAATAAGGTCATAATATCTTTAAAAACAACGAGGGGGGGCAGGTTGAAAAAAATCAATAAAAGGGAGATAACTTCTAAAGGGGATGATGAAATCCTACACAGCCTCATCTGGTAATACCTCATGATGAGATCTATCGATGGTCCATATTTGGTCTTGATGACATCAATAGAAACGGGGGGAGGGCATTTAGAAAAAATGTTGGAAAAAAAAAACATTAGAAAAACAGTAAGGTCTTTCCCCACGTAGGGGAAAGACCTTAATTATATAAACAAACGACAACTACTGTACAACAGATTCCTGACTTAGGACAGGTGCAAACATTAGCTGCGGGATTAAACATTTTAATGGTACCAAACCTTCTCCCTTTTTCTGAAACAATAGCATAACATTACAACATAGAAAAACACGCATAAATATCAATTTGCAGGATTCACTCAATCAAGAAACTAAATTAACACACTATGAACGAATAAATTTGATCTGCGATATTTGAATGCAAATGCACAGTTAAAAAAAATATTAGGGACAAACATTCAAGGCCAAAAAGCAAACAAAAAAGTCCAAACAAAGCCATGGCAAGACACCACTGCAAAAAAAAATCAATTTTGAAAAAAAAACGGTTTTACAAATTTAGTCCTAGTATCTATTATGAGTTTATTTATTAATAATATATACAGGTAAATGAAAAATAACTTTGTCGTTTTAGGTATCCTACTTATGTGTATAAATTTCTTCAAATACTTAGGAATACCAAAAACGTTCTGTCATATAAATACATAATTTAATACTGGATACAAATTGGGGTGAATATCAACAATAAAACTATACAATTAGAGCTAGCTAAAACTTCCCTGTACGGATTTAAGGAGAATAATCTTGAAGTTTATACAAATGTAGTACGAAGAAGTGAAAATTTGAAGATATTCCAAATAATCAAAGTTGGTATATAGCCAAGATCCATATTAATATAAACTAACAAAAAAGCCTTATAAACAGTAGAAACAGGTCGAATTAACAAGAAAATACGATTTGATAGTACTCGCAGTTACTGACAGCTAGTTAAACGCCAAAAAACCAATCAACAATAAAAAATCATGCATCAGAGACTCAAATTAACTAAAACAAATCCCAGGGATTTAGTATTTTAACGTCATGAACAGTCAGAGAAGACATGACTTGTACAATGCCAAGAAAAAATGTATCGACAGGTAGTAGGATAGCGAGGAGCGACTTCTATACAGATAAGAAATTTACGTGTTTGTTTCTCTATACATCTCGTCTCAAAAGAAATACAATTTAGGTATGTTTTAATTTGCTATTGACAACATCGATATAAGTGCCAATGTAAACTGTATTCAGAGATATAATTACAATATTGGTACGATCTTTACTTATAAGTTTGCTTAAAGGTTCGATGAGTTTACACGGACCACATATAGTGCTGTGACTGAAGGAAGATTTTTTTTACTTTAATCTCCCCACCGAACACACACCTATATAATATATCATTCGAAAGAGGAAACCTTGTGCTATAACATTATGCCTGTCGTCAATACTTCATATGGTCACAATTTTTTTTAATTGAGGTCAAAGGTCATATGTACCAATCTGTGAAAATTTTATAGGGTTTCAATTTTGACATTTATTTCTATTTCCAATCTCTACCTCAATACAAACGATACTGTTTTAGCTTTAGAAATGTTTGTTATTATACACAAACATTAATTATAACAATTTTTTTTATAAAAAATGTCCGTAAACGACGTTTTATATACAAAACTGCAAAAATCCAGTTTTCAACCCATAAAATGTTTAGAGCACCGTAGCTTTATAAATATTCTCAATTTCAGATTAAAATCAAGAGTCATGAAGGACAGTACTTCCAAATTATTTTTAAAACTATCATATTGGGTGTGGTATCAAAACGAAGCAATAATACACTACAGTCAAATATGACCTCAAATTGATTTTTACGGATGGTTCTGATTTTTCAAAAGAATACTTGTAATGTTGCTTCTGTTCTTCCAAAATTATTGCGGCTTTCATAGTATTATCTGCTGTTGTGTATTATTCTCTTGTTCTTGTCTATTACATGATCGTTCTGGTATCTGTAACCCCCCTTTTATCCTTGGAAACGTACAACAATCTTCAAAGGTATTCTATATAAAAAATAAGATTTGGTATGAATGTTAACGAGACTTTTCTCCAAAAATTACCATCTGACACATTAGTTAATACTTATGTGTCACCGTACTGCCTTCAACAATGATTAAAACATATACTGCTTGGTCTTCAATTCCCAAAATAACAAATGTATACGAATGATGTAACATCCTTATAAATGAACAAAATACATTAAGAAAACACACACAAATATAGCATATAGAAAGAAACAACAACCACTGCATAACAAGCTCAGGACTTGAGACAGACACATACAGAATGTGGCGGGGATTAATTATTTTGGAGGCACGCAAACCCTCCCAGAACTTGAAACATTGTGTACCAGCTAGTGCAACAAGCAACACATTTACGCGTTATCTCCGTCATCTTCATTTTCAGCAAGAATCACAAGACGTGTATTAATGATTTTACACATTTCACTTGCCTGGCATGGACACAGGTCTGTACATGAAAGGTTCTGCTCAAAGCAAACACATTCTTTTGAGCATACAGATTTTCCTATACAAGTACAAACAAGGTCTTGTAGGAAGTCCGAGGACATTTGTCCCTCGAAAAACACAGGCTTCAAACCATCCTTATCAATCCATCCAAAATTTAACGGAGATCTAATAGGTGGTTTTGGGAGGTGCGATGATATCCATATGCTTGTCTGCAAGGATGCTCGAAGCAAATGTTGTGTAAATGTTGATTCACAGGGGGGAAGCTTGGCCAGAGACGCATCTTTAGTTGTCGCTTGTTTTCCACGCATTTTATTGAGGTCACTGTGAAGGTTTTTGAATTTACCCTTTTGATCATACAGCATAGCAACAAACTTTCTTGCAACTGAAACAGATTCCTCAACATCACAGTTTGCCAGGTTTACTAAATCGGACACATCACAACACACCTGCTTCAGAACTTTGAAAACCGTTTTTTTACCTATACCAAACATTGCCGATGTGGTGTCACATCCTGAAATTGCATGTACTGCAGGTAAGCATTGACTTACGATGGAATTCAAAGAATTGAATAGTTCATGTATAGGTATAATGGACATGGCATCCTCGGTCAGTGTCAACGATCTCTCATTACCACGTTTTATCTTAACTGGTTCAATGGACGATTCTTTGGAATTACTGACTTTGAAAACTGCCCGTGCCATTGAATGAAATGTTTTTTTCCATCTATTGTTTCTGTATTTAAATCAATGTTATCGGCACCTTCTTGAACAAGACCCCCACCATTTGCAACATGGGAAACATTATAAGGAACGTACACACCATCTTGGATTCGCTCAATTTCATGATTGGCAACACTTGTTAGATACCGTCGAACTTCACTATACGAAGCACAAAATCCATTGACGTTCAATGTTTCAACAAGGTGTTTCGAACCAAACTCATGATACACTTAAAAGGCCAATCCTAAATGAAAAGGAGTAACACTGTTTTTGGCCACAGAAAGAATAGACTCAACAATTGCGAAGCATTTACGCAATTTCTCTGGTGCCACTTCTTGTGAATATGCTTGGTTGTATACAGTATCATCAAGTCACCATGAAATGAATTTCAATAAAGACGAAGGCATTGGCTGCATTAAAGAAGGAAGAGACAATTCATCCGAAGTTGGGTACTCGTCTGTGGAAATCTGTAGAGTTTCGATGTCTTTCCTTAATATACTTGCAGCGGAATGCAATATCTGTTCGTTATTTGTGTCTATTGAAGTTGACATTGATGCCTGCATTTCTGAGATTTTGATGTCAGTTTTCAAAAGGAAGGGGATTGTAGGTACGACGTAAGGAACATATCCGATATCATTAATGAAACGGTTATTCCATAACGGTCAACCAACTCGTGATGGCGTCCGTAAAATTTACGAAGAGATGATTTCAACTTCACCATTTGGAACTCTTGATTTAATAGCTTCCTTGTGAGCAACAACCCTCTATCAAGAAAATCAAACAAATGCCAAAAGTAAAAACAAAATTAAAGCGAAAATCCCAAAATCAGAGAGTAAATACTGATAAACCATGGTTTGACTAGAGTGTAAAGAGCTATATGCCGATTATTGTAAAAAAAAATACATACCTTTAATGGTCAAAAAACATTTAATAGTCATATAGATTTGAACAGTGCCAAGAAAGCGTACAAGAAGTATGAGTGTAAGCTCAAACGTAGTTACAAACGGCAGGAAGGCTATATGTTGTGTAAAGAAAGACAATCCAAGAAAATTTTATTCATTATTTAGGAAACAAGTGTGGACACATATGAGTGTGGATAGTATGTTTCGATGTTTGACAGTGTCTTATGACAAAAGGAGTTCTATGTTTTTCCTATATGGTGTTATTAGTTGTGTTGCACGATGACAAACAATCTGAGCATTAGGAGTGTTGTTTATTTATTATTTAGTTTTTATGTTCAAGACGGGCAAGGAAGAGACATTAATTGCATTAGGGAGCTACCATTTGATATATTTTGTGATGCATACGTGTCACTTTGATGTCATAATCATGATTAAATTGATTAAGTTGAGCTAAAATAGCTATTTAGAATGTTAGAAACAAATGTATATATATATTGATAAAAAAACTAGTATAAGCAATTTGGACTTAATAATCTAATATAATAATATACCAAAAAGTTACTTTATCAAAAATACATTTTGTAGCTTCTTTCAGTAACACATCTGGTAGCAAAATTTCTCTTTTTGTTACGGATCAGTGGCGGCCATGGGAATCAACAAATTTTGACAAAGGGGAGGGGAGGGGGGCATTAACTCTTCAATGCATATATGCTTGTAATTATTTCCTTTTATTAAGTATCAACATAAAAAGGGGAGCCTGGCCCCGGGAAAAACCTTAGATTCGCCTCTGCTCGTATAAAATAAAATGATCAGATCTCATAATGTAGAGCATTTTTAGCAGTTATGCTGCAATTGGAAGAACTTAAACTACATGTAGTAATGCAAATTATTTGTAATCATTTGCAAAATCAAAATAAATTATATGTTAGTCTTATATAATAAACATTTTTCTAGTGAATATATCATTTAATAGATTTATTATATATTTCAAGGTGCAGTTAAAAATTTGTGAAGTAGCTATCTTAACTATCAAATTAAATGCCTCAATTAAACAAGCATATTATATAAGAACTTACCCGAATATGAAGTCTGTCGTATAACAGGAAGAATGACTTTACGTTGAGATAATTCTTTGAAGTATGTCTTCAACATCTTACTATCAGTGTAAGGATAGGACATATTTAACAGTTCTAATGTCTGTTTTAAATTGTCTGTCTTGTTATTTAGGAAAAAAATCAGAGGAAATGCGATTTAAACATTACTGACTTTTTTTAATATTTCAAAGAAATTGTATCAAGTGTTACGAATAGCAATAAGAGACCCGAAGTGATTCATAATGAATGTGTTTTTGATGAACTAGATGCAGATATTACTGCTGATGAGATTATAAAGGCAATTTATGAACTTAAAACGGACAAAAGCCATGGTACAGACTGTTTGCTGAATGAATTTTTCATTGAATACAAGGATTTTATTATACCACATTTATGTACTTTTTTTAACGCTGTATTGAATAGTTGATATTTCTCGTCATCATGGTCAGCTGCCATCCTGGTACCAATTTTCAAATCTGGTGATGCTAATGATGCAACAAACTATCGTGGCATCAGCCTGGTCAGCAACCTAGGTAAACTTTTCACCACAATACTCAATAAAAAATTGTTAAATTGGGCAACTGTTAATGATATATAATCTGATGCACAGTTTGGTTTTCGAAACAGTTATAGTACAGTTGATTCTGTTTTTTGTTTATACTCTGTTATTCAAAATACTCTGTAAAAATAAAAGATTATATTGTTGCTTTGTAGACTACTTGGAAGCTTTTGATTCAATTGATCGCTTATGTTTATGATACAAAATTGTTTTAAAATCTATGTATGATAATGTTAGATAAAATTGAGAATGGAAATGGGGAATGTGCCAAAGAGACAACAACCCGACCATAGAAAAAAAAACAACAGCAGAAGGTCACCAACAGGTCTTCAATGTAGCGAGAAATTCCCGCACCCGGAGGCGTCCTTCAACTGGCCCCTAAACAAATATATACTAGTTCAGTGATAATGAACGCCATACTAATTTCCAAATTGTACACAAGAAACTAAAATTAAAATAATACAAGACTAACAAAGGCCAGAGGCTCCTGACTTGGGACAGGCGCAAAAATGCGGCGGGGTTAAACATGTTTGTGAGATCTCAATCCTCCCCCTATACCTCTAGCCAATGTAGAAAAGTAAACGCATACCAATACGCACATTAAAATTCAGTTCAAGAGAAGTCGGAGTCTGATGTCAGAAGATGTAACCAAAGAAAATAAACAAAATGACAATAATACATAAATAACAACAGACTACTGAGCAGTTAACTGACATGCCAGCTCCAGACTTCAATTAAACTGACTGAAATATTATGATTTCACCATATGAACATGTATTCGATTCAATGGGCTAAACTGTGATTACTTTTGTAACAACTTTGGTTTAATGCAAGGGGAATTTCTTTCTTCAATTTTATTTTCTTTCTATGTGAATGATTTTGAAAATGAATTTATTGCTAATGGCAATTGTGCCTTAGAGTTTCAAGATATAACATTATTTATGTTAATGTATGCTGATGACATGATTGTGATGTCTGAAACAGTAGAAGGTTGAATACTTTGTCAATTTACACAGAAAAATAGGGCTTGTCTGTTAATACAAAAAAAAATTGTTGTTTTCAGGAAGGGTGGAATTGTACGGCCTAATAGAGATGACCAGGATATTGACGAACGAACGTACGAAATCGTAACTTGACGAATCGTACGAAGCGGGAGCGGCAGTTTATACATTTTAATGAACAATTTTTAACATAAAATCGTCGAAGTGAAAGAAATTATATGGTTCTGCATGTAGTTTAAAGAAATATTACCTGTTTATTAGCCTACTCCAAGCATTAATAATTTAATGTTTGCTACAATGAAAAAGGTGCACTCGATATTCAAGACTTTGTTTTAAAATTTGAGGTCCCAAAAGTGTTTTGGGGTATAAAAGGGTGAAAGCATAGATATCAAAGTTTACCATATTGAGGACTCATTGATATAATTCATTTTCAATTTTAAATCTTGTTTTCCTTTCCGAAATTTATCTATCTTCGTTGGCTTATGCCCCCAGACAAGACAGATTTGGCTGATTACAAGAAACCCTGATAAAATTAAAGAAATAAGTTCCTAAATATTTCTTTTTTTTCTAATATTTTGTATGTCGTAAAAAGGGAATGCTACAAAACTAGATATTGAAGTTTATTACTAGTGTATTGATACTTTTGATAATCAAATTGCAGTTGCATCTCTTATGGTTATTACATTTTACGCTCATTTAATAAATGGACCTAAAGTACGTTTCAACTGGCTGAGTACCATATTCTGGCATCAAAAAATCAAAAAATCAGACAATATAAATAAAACATCATTTTGAAATGTTGGTTTAGACATTCCTGAGACAATTTCATTTTGTGACATTCGTCCAACTGCTATGGCTTTATGTGAAAATCGGCAATTTAGGACAAAGCACAATTTTTTTTATTATTATAGTTGATATGTAATTACCGGAAATTAAGTTATATTGTACCTATTTTTCTACACTAAATCAATGGGTATATTACTAAACGAAATCCTTCAACATTTTAAACGTCAAAAATAATGACCTATGGACTTGAAAGGCTTATTATTGGGAAGAACCAAAATACATTGTTTTCTCGCCAAAACTCCAAAGTGAAGACCAGTTACTTTGGGAAAATTGATGGACTGCAATATAATTCCTTCGTGTAGGTGTGTAAACGAGGATCTACCGACCCACCAACTTTCACGTGTACATCTGAAATCAATTTTAAGGAGTTGCGATGCTAAGGTTTATATTGGGAAGAGTAAAATTCCGAAGTGCACTAGCACTTATAAAATATTTTCCCAAAGTTACTGGTCTTTGGAACTTTGGAGTATCTGTGACAAGGTGCATAATATATACATTCATTTATTTTAATTCCAAAGAAAGGGACTCTAAGAGAGCTCAATGAACCGGAGCATCATATCTACATTGAAGTTTCACATCATTGTCAGGAGCTGTATAAAGTTTAGACAAAATACACAGGCAGTTGGAAGGGTCAAACAAATACACAAACCGACAAACATACGGGGCGGGGCGATTTCTATCCTATATACACACAAAACTTCGTTTGCACGGCGGGAGGGGTTTACAATTTACGAATGACATACACTTGAACTCCATGCCTCAACTGCACTTTCTGATTTTGAATCGTTTATTGTATTTCCGTTAGTTCTACCATTGGTGTCAAGGATCATAACTAAAATTCTTAAAAGAAATTTCCTTCCACGAGGACCATTTCAACAAAACTTTGGCTAGAGGTATAAGGTAGGGTTGAGATCTCACAAAACATGTTTAACCTAGCCACATGTTTGCGCCTGTCCCAAGTCACAGGCCTTTGTTAGTATTGTATGTATTTTTTTAATTTGGTTCATTTATATAAATGTGTTGGAGTCTAGTATGACGTCCATTTTCACTGAACTAGTCATGATTTTATTGAGAGGCCAGCTGATGCCCATCTCCGAATGCGGGATTTTTCGCGGAGTTGAAGACCTTTGGTGACCTATCTGCTCTTTGGTCGGGTTGTTGTCTTTTTGACAAATTCACCATTTCCAATCTGAATTTTATTTAGAAATAATGTTTGCTGTTATTTTGTAACAGCGATCCAGGTTGTTGCCTAATGGTGAAAAGAGAATATGTAAGGAAATCACAATAAGGCTTGCAATTTCAAGGGATCATTTTGATTATTTCTTGTATTGTTATTTTGTGATAATTTAACATAATTACAGCCGATTGCATTGAGTGTGTAGGTAAATGTAGAATCTTTGGTTAGCTTGCTTGTTAGCTAAACAATGAAGTCATTATTATGTAAGGTATACTACCCTTTTTTCGAAGTAGCCTAGTCCTACAGACATATAGATTTGTTATCTGTCGGACTGGTCTACTTTGGAGTTTACCTAACCTAGTAATGACTTGACAGTTCAGCTAGCAAGCAAGCTAACCAAACATATTATCTCAATGCAATCGACTGTAATATAAGATCTAGACCAGGGTCATTCAACATTTGGAAAATTTATAGGAAAACCTCAAGAACCATTCCACCAACGTTTGAACTCGATTGACTAAATTGCTTCATAGGATTTGATTAAAATGTGAAAAATTAACAGACAGACACCAACGAACAAACTTACAGACGAAAGACGCCCAGTGGTGACATCGGCTGGTGTGCACTTTAAACAAGCACACATTTTAAAGGACATTTTTAAATATTGTAGCGCTAACGGACTTACTTTATTTGTACTTGTGAAAGAAAAACTAAAATACAGTTTCTATGGGTATTTCATTTTTTTGTACATTTTTTTTTAATCTGACAAAACCCGTTGTCCACACAGCGATCAAGCTTTTCTTCTAGCTTCTTAGATCTTTCAATGCTATCTACATACTGCATGTACGCCTCCCTTGTCAAGTCTGATGTCCTTTTCTTTAGCACTAGTAGTTAAGCGTAACATACGAAGTAGTGATAGGTAATTTGTAAAAACCTTGGAAAATCTGATATTTAAATCAATAAGAATTACAAAAAAAATCAATGAAAAGAACAAAGGAGGGGGGTGGGGGGTTCTACCTCACAAACGCTATTGGTCATTTTATATATATTAGTATCTGCATTTGTCTAATAAATTTGTTGTGAGGTTTGGAAGTGATCTTTAATGTCGTCATTTGCATTGTTAATGGACCAAGTAAGCCTTGTATGAAAGCTGAAGACCAGTTTAACACTAAACAGATTGCTTTGTCAGTGGTTGACAGGTATGATAAAAGAGTACCATATGATGTTTAGAGGGGGTAGGATGAAATTTGAAAAAGGCAGGACTAGAGTGTGGAGTAAAGAGAGGCGGATGACAATTTATGTAAAAAAAAAGTCAGGACAAACTTATATAAAAAGGTAGGACCGAATAGAGTGAAAAATAAAAAGGACAGAGATTACACTTAAAAAAATGCAGGACAACATTTAACATACAAGTCCCTCCTCCTTTTAAAAAAACGATATAACTATATTTTTTTAACTGACCGATGAGATTACATATAAACTTGAATACCCAATTAAAAAGACATAAAGAAACGATCCCACAACATAACATTTACATATTGTTTCAGAGCATCTAAATTATGCATTCATAACTGTATGAGTAAAGTAAAAGTTGTCGGTGCACTCGAATATTCAACAATAATAAACAACTATATGATATCGTAACATACGTAACACTTTTATACGTCTTTTATCGATAAATCATGAAAACCATTTAAAATTGGTATATTGTGTACAATTTGGAAATTAGTATGGCGTTCATTATCACTGGACTAGTATATATTTGTTTAGGGGCCAGCTGAAGGACGCCTCCGGGTGCGGGAATTTCTCGCTACATTGAAGACCTGTTGGTGACCCTCTGCTGTTGTTTTTTATTTGGTCGGGTTGTTGTCTCTTTGACACATGCCCCATTTCCATTCTCAATTTTATATTTAATACGTTTCTCTCTATTATCGTGATTGCATCCGAATACAATTCATACATATTAACCATTACATAACAACACCTTTAAGTTTTGGTTTTAAATACGTTTGTAAGGGAACTACCATTTGATTTTTATGGGGGGCTAGGATGAAAAATTGTGTCCTGCCTTTTTTTTTATTTGTAATCTCTGTCTTGCCTTTTTATTTTTCAGTCTATTCGGTCCTGCCTTTTTTTTTCTTAGCTTATCCTGACTTTTTTTACAACAATTGTCATCCTGCCTTTTTTTTTGCCAAGTTACTCATCCTGCCTTTTTTTTTACTCAAAATCCTGTCCTGCCTTTTTTTTCAAATTTCATCCTAGCCCCCCCCATAAAAATCAAATGGTAGCTCCCTAAACATACAATTGCCGGTTCGCCGAATATCGGTTAGCCACGCCTACTGCTTAACAACGGTAGTCAAGAAGCGTATGCCCGTCAACTTTGTAAACAAGTATGGCCGACATCTTGCAACTACAGGATGTCCCAGACGACTTTTCAGCATCATTTCTTGTTTATTTGCCAACCCTTCGACAAAAACAAAGGGCAACTGCTTTTGTAAAGGACAGTTATGTTAAATCGGTGTCAATATTTAGAGCAGGAAATGAACGTATTGCGATAAAATCCAATGTTTACCGCAGCCAGAGGAAGAGTGAAGATCCACATACTATTAACCTGGACGTGAATGAAACAACACGTAAACTAGAAGATGCACACTGTAGCTGCAAGGCAGGGTTAGGATTATTTCTCTTATGTTTACAAAATTTCCTCTTTCTCAATTATTTGCACGTATTTTTCTTTTATAATTTTATTGCCCAAATGATGCAGAGGGGTTTGTTACTATTTGCCTTCTTTTACTTTAAGGGTCCCTATACTTTAGAGTTATGGAGCATTCATGGTTATGATTAGGTACGGGGATGTTTTAGGTTAGGGTAAGGCTAGTGTTAGGTTTAGGTATGGGTTAGGGTAAGGTTTGAGGTTAAGAATAGTTTAGTAGAGCTCTTTATGGGTTGGGACCCCTAAAGTAAAAGAAATTTTGCCAGGTTTACGTTCGTTCGTCGAGATAGGTTCGTTCGGCAATATCCTGGTCATCTCTAATGAGACATGGGTCTATAACGGTCAAACAATGGATATTGTAAAACAATTTTGTTATTTAGATAAAATACCGTATAATTGAAAATTTCTTAATACACAGAAACATTGTGCAGAACAAGGTAGAAAATCTATGTTCAGTATGAGAAGAACTACATTATCATTATGTTTAAATGTATTTACAATGCTAAGTCTTTTTGATACTTATATTAGTAGCATATTAATGTACGGGTGTGAAATCTGGGGAGTAAACAAATCTCCTATGATAGAAAAGGTCCATTTGGACTATTGCAAAATGTTATTAAGTGTAAAAAAAACGACCTCAAATGTAATGGTCTATTTTCAATTAGGTAGATTGCAGTATGAGCGTTATTATAGAATACTTAAATTTTGGTTCAAAATTTTAATTAGACAAGTGACAATTGTATATTAATTTCTTGTTATAAAGAACTTGTGTTAAATTGTTTAAAATGTATGAATTTGGTAACATATGTAAAAAGATTGATATAAAGTCTTGGTATGAATAATTTGTGGGATAATCTGTGGTTGTTAAATGTTGACAGCTCATATTTATGCGTTTGATTGATCAAGCTAATTAAGAGTTACAATTTTTATTAGATTCTTTTTCAAAGTATAGATTATATAAGTATGTGGTATCAAATGTAGTTTTGCAATTTTATTTACAGAAATGCATTCCTGTACTTTTTCGTAAATGTATGACAAGGATTCATTTGTCTTCACATAACCTTTCAAATTGTATTGAAACTGGGCGTTATGTTGGTACTAATAGAAATAAAAGAAATTGTATTTTGTGATTTAGGAGTAATACAGGATAAATTTCATTTTATCCTTCAATGTAGAGGATATACTGTTTTGCGACAAAAATATATAAAAAAAATATTACTGGTCTAGGCCATAAACTTTTTAATTAATAGAATTATTGTCTGGTAAAACACAAAACAGCTTTGTAACGTGGGAAAGTATATACATTTCTCTTTTAAATTAAGAAACAAATTATTGTAATAAAAGATATTTTGTATTGATGAAACTTCTGACGTCACCTATTGTTTATTATGCATATTGTTTATATTGTTTGTAATATGCCATATGTATACACTGTACATGTACTTAATTATACCGAATTTTACTCTTTTGTTTCTCACTATTAACAAAATATACCTTATGATATCTCAAAGTAATAAATTTATAGAGTATGCTACCATTTTAATGTTGGAAGGCATTGGGGATTATTTCCTTCCGGAGATTTTTCAATTTCAAATGGGGAATTGTGGTGTACAAGGTTGAAAAATCTAAAGTTTTGATAGAACTGATTTCAGAAAAAAACAAAATTTAAAATTATCTAGAAGTTCTTTAGAATTTTTAAGAATCCACATATGGCTAATACCACTACGCGAGTAAACAGTTTCACAGTATTTCTGAAGAATCTTTCACTGCGGACAGACTTTTAGTCAATCTAATGGACAATTCTTTAGAGGAAGATGAAGATGTGCCGGCAATATACCGTTGTTTGTACGGAATTTAAGGAAGCTTTTGAAAATAAAATGTGTCAGATTAATGTATAGGAATAATTCAATGTTCAATGAGTATAGTTTCCCAAAATTGATCGCCCTGAAGATCATAAAAAACATTTTATTAAAATTAAGTATGTCAATAAAGGCTTTGATTTTGTAAATATTGCCGGTATATTTAACGACCATTCTGTTAAAGAACAAATTCCTGGATATTTTGACAATACTGAGCTACCTCTTATTTGTTATATTTACAAGAAATCTACCCGGAAATTTGTGTTTAATTATAGTCAATTGTGTAAAGATGTTAATATCAGTGAAAATACACCTACTTCATGTAATTGCAGTAATTCCGAATATATTTATGGCCCCATTTCCCATGTTATAACAGGAGATCTTAACATCGTTCAAGACCGAGAGTTAAAATCATTCCTCAGTAAAGGACCTAAATATCGTCCCCCGTCAATTATTAATTGGAATGAGTGTCGTAATATCATCCACGACTCACTCCATACTTACTGTATGAAATGGATAAAACGGGAAAAAGCTGACAAAAAATCTTTGGACTCTTTTTTTAATTCAGTAATGAAGATAGTTGATATACGTATTCAACATTTTAAAGAACATTTTACTATAAACCCTTACAACAATAAACCTATTTCTCGTATCAAACATAAACTAAAAGAACTAGCCAAGGAATTTGTTTTTGTCCCGGCAGATAAAGCTGCTAATAATATTATTATTGTTTGACGTAAATTTTACATTGAGGTTCTGAAAAAGGAAATCACCAATTCACCAACATTCCAACTGACTCCATTTTCAGAAAACGAAATCTGTAACAAACATAAACTTTTAGGCACCGCTTTACAAGCAGAGCCAAATACAATGAAAGTCCCAACTATGTATTGGCTTCCGAAGCTACACAAAACCCCTTACAAATATAGATTTATTTCGTCTTCAAGCCATTGTTCAACTACTAAATTGTATATTCTTCTTACCAGCACACTTTGAACTTACTTTAAATAAAGCTAATACTAACAATGACCACTGCCCTTTTCTCGATCTTGATATCTATATCACTAATGGAAAGCTGAATACTAAAATTTATGATAAAAGGGATGATTTTTCATTTCCTATCGTTAATTATCCGTTTTTAGATGGTGACGTTCCCTTGTCACCATCTTACGGTGTTTATATATCTCAACTTGTACGATTCGCTCGTGTATGTAACAATGTTTTAGATTTTAACGAGAGAAATTTATGTATTACTGAAAAATTATTACACCAGGGTTTTCGATATCACAAACTAGTCAAAACATTTACTAAATTTTATCATCGGTATATAGACATTATTCGTAAATATAGCTCAACATGCAGACTTTTAATACGTTCAGGTATTTCACATCCAATTTTTTATGGTAATATTCTTTATAAAGCACAAAGGTGTCAGTATTCACCTCAGAAACTTACAAAACCTTTGAATAGACTTATTAAGAAGGGATATAATTACGATACTGTTGTCAAGTCATTAAAGATTGCATATTTTGGCGTTAATATTGAGTCATTGATAAGGTCTTTGCATCGGAACTAAACACATTTATTCTAAAAACAGTTGTTGGCATGACACGGGTTATGTTCTTCTCATATATGTTATGATGGTATGATACTAAACCCCTAACGGGAAGGATTGTGCCTGATGTTCATATGATGAAATCATAATCTTTCAGTCAGTTTAGTTGAAGTCTGGAGCTGGCATGTCAGTTAACTGCTAGTAGTCTGTTGTTATTTATGTATTATTGTCATTTTGTTTATTTTCTTTGGTTACATCTTCTGACATCAGACTCGGATTTCTCTTGAACTGAATTTTATTGTGCGTATTGTTATGCGTTTACTTTACTACATTGGTTAGAGGTATAGGGGGAGGGTTGAGATCTCACAAACATGTTTAACCCCGCCGCATTTTTGCGCCTGTCCCAAGTCAGGAGCCTCTGGCCTTTGTTAGTCTTGTATTATTTTAATTTTAGTTACTTGTGTACAATTTGGAAATTAGTATGGCGTTCATTATCACTGGACTAGTATATATTTGTTTAGGGGCCAGCTGAAGGACGCCTCCGGGTGCGGGAATTTCTCGCTACATTGAAGACCTGTTGGTGACCCTCTGCTGTTGTTTTTTATTTGGGCGGGTTGTTGTCTCTTTGACACATTCCCATTTCCATTCTCAATTTTATAGTACAAACTTAAACATTGGTTCTGCCAATGTTCATCTTAAAAATTGAACAAAACATGCTGCTTCAAACCTCTTCAATTGTCTATATTGGTGAATTCAAAACACATAACATTGGCACTAAGTGATAGACACTAAAAGAAATTTACTTGAACTACTGTGTGATCATATTGACCAGTGAATACTTAGACATAGTGATATTCAAGAAAGATCAATTAACATGGTACCTGAACAGGACATTTTTTAAAAACTTACTTAATTGGAAACTGTATACGAATCATTTTATTTTGGCATTTTTATACAGAAATTGCACTTTTATTCAAATATTGTAATTGTTTATTGGACAACACTCTATTCGAAATGGCACTTGCTTTGATTTCAAATAGAGTGAAAAAGTATCACAATTTCTTGTTTGAAAATTAAAAAGACTTAATTTGTTTAATGAATAATTAAACATCTGATTGTTTTATACTTTTTTGTTTGAACTCAAATAAACATACACTAAATTTTGTATACTAGATCCATTGGATGTTCAATGTGTACTGATTGATAACTTAGTCTTAGATGCATGCATTTTTTTATTAGTTGTTAGTGGCTTTGTACTAGCTGTTAGAAAATGCGAGTACTCTCAGATCTGCATTTTTGTTGTTGGGAGATACATCGAAGTACCCTGTCACGTCCAATCTATATATTTGTTTGGTATTTATCTGATGAGTTTTCCCTTTTTCAACTTATTTTTCAACTCAGTTCTTATGTTGCACTGTCGCACCACTATCTCAGGTTATGGGGAGGGTTGGGATACCGCTAATGTGGATAACCCCGCCACATTCTGTTTGTATGTGCCTGTCCCTAGTTAGGAGTCTGTAATTCTGTGGTTCTCTCTTGTTTATGTGTTACATATTTGTTTTTAGTTCATTTTTTTGGTACATAAATTAGGCCCGTAGTTTTTCTCGTTTGAATTGTTTTGCATTGTCATTTCGAAGCCTTTTATAGCTGACTACGCCGCATGGGCTTTGCTCATTGTTGAGGGCCGTTTGGTCACCTATAGTTAATTTCTCTGTCATTTGTCTTATTGGAAAACATACCACATCTACTATTTCTTATAGTTAAAATCAAAGTATATCAATAAAATATTTCTTACATATGATATGTAGATAAAAGAATATGCCAACTAAGATACGCCGTAGGATTATTAAGCACAATATTCCGACTTAACCTTCTACCATTTTTATTTATTGTTACCACTTTATATACTACTAGTACTACGTTCTACGGTCACATTATGATTATTTTTGTTTACATAATATGTGCTATTTTATTCTAATGTTAAAAGCTTCTTGCCTTAATTATCATATCAAGTGTATATAATTACTATTATACCAAACAGGAAAATAAAAAATTAAATCATTACAGTTTCTTATAAAATACAATCGCCCCGTAGTATTCCTTTCTCTAGTGTAAAAGAGAATTTGTTTAATTCATGACCTAATCAAACTAGGCTTTAAGATTTGTATTTGCTGCTGATGGCTCTTAATTGGGAATAAAGATGGGTAATGTTTTACAAAGACAATCCCAACAAAGGGCAAAATACACTCGAAGTTCACCAAAAGGTATTTAACCTAGAGAGAAAAATCCATCACCCAGAGGTGAGCTTCAGCTAGTCCCTAAAATGCGTACTAGTTTAGTCAACTCAAAAACATATTAAATAAAGAACTAAAATTAAAAAATTAGACATGACAAACAAAGGCCAGAGGCCCCTGACATGGGATAGGAACAAAAATGCGCGGTGTTAAACATGTTTTGTGAGATCTCAATCGTCCCCTATACATCTAGCAAATGTAGTAAAAACAAACACACAGCAATACGCAAAGTAAAACGCAGTTAAAAAAAAGCCCGAATCCGATGTAAGAATATGTAACAAAAGAAACAAAGCAAAACGAAAATGCTACTTAAAATAACAAAGAACTATTAGTAATTTATAATTACATGACGGCTCCAGACCTCAATCAATTATACTGATTGAAAGATTATGTCTTCATCATATGAAAATCAAACACAATCCTTCCCGTTTAGTATGAGTTGCTGACATTTTTGTGCTTTGTATAGAATCTTAAAATTATAAAAGTTTCATGTACATGAAAACTAGGCCATATGAAACATGCCAGACACACATGAAAACTAAATATAGTCAGCCTAATGTTGAAAGTAACTGCGTAACAGATCTAATTTAAAATTGAACATTGACCACTGACACATAAAAAAGAAGTTCATGGAAACTGAACCCTTGTAAATATATGTACGTCATGAAACCTGCCAAACAATACCACATCTATTTTTTATATACAAACAGTCATGTACAGCTTACAATCATTTCATACACCAAATAAAGTGTCCCCATTACTTATAGTATCTGAGAAATAGAAAAAAGCACATAAAATTAACCTTGATGGCTGATCCATGAAATGAAGTCGAGCTAAGTGAACACTGTCCGGTGGACACTGTAGAACTTGCAAGGATCCAATATAAAAAATAGTCATCCTTTAACTGGTGAGTGAGTTTTTATGGCAAAAAAGCACTCGCAGAACCACCAAAAAGAGAACAAGGACAATGGGCATGACAGACAGAACTTTTCGACTTAGGTATGAAACATCCAGATCGTCTACACTGTGCTACTTAAGCTACAAATCAAATAAATAGTTTACGTTGTTGCCCTAAAGACGTATAGTAATACCTTTGTCTCATTTTTTGTTTTTCATTCATAGTAAGCAAGATAACAATGTGGCTAGTTATGTCTGTCTGTTTTGAAAGGAGATAGCATAGCATATATAGTTAGAAATTAACATTCTGAATATGCATTCTTTTACTAATGTTTAGTTTCGTATTATATTTTTCTGTTCCATCACTGTCCAATGTAAGTAGAGGGTTCATCATTCACAACAATTTTAACCTCCACAGTAGTTTCCTGTCAGACGTCCAGAACAAGTGATAGCTATTAGCTATTAGCTGTAGTATTTGTTTTGGTTGTTTTTTTTTGTCATAAATCTGACATTTGTTTCTCAATTTGGGGTAAAGGTTGTCTAGTTGAAAATACGGATTTTTTTTGTGTTATTAAAATTTGCTATTACAAAATGTTAGAAATAATTATAAATTAAGGAATGTATCTCCCTCAAGCAAAGCTCTGATTCCTTTCACGGATTTGGCTATACTTTCTGGACCTTTGGATTATAGCTCTTCATCGTTTTTATAATTAGTTATCAAAGGTAAACAAGTACAAAGTTGAAGAGCATTGAGGATCCAAAATTCCAAAAAGTTATGCCAAATACGTCTAAGGTAATCTATGCCTGGGATCAGAAAATCCTTATTTTTTTTAAAATTCTAAATCTATAAAACAGGAAATTTATAAAAATGATCACATTATTGATATTCATGTCAACACCGAAGTGTTGACTACTGTGTTGGTGATACCCTCGGGGATGAAACGTCCACCAGCAGTGGCATCGACCCAGTGGTGTAAATAGTTATCAAAGGTACCAGGATTGTAATTTAGTATACGCCAGACGCGCGTTTCGTCTACATAAGACTCATCAGTGACGCTCATATCAAAATATTTATAAGCTAAACAAGTACAAAGTTGCAGAGCATTGAGGATCCAAAATTCCAAAAAGTTATGCCAAATACGTCTAAGGTAATCTATGCCTGGGATCAGAAAATCCTTATTTTTTTTTTAAAATTCTAAATTTTGTTAAACAGGAAATTTATAAAAATGACCACATTATTGATATTCATGTCAACACCGAAGTGTTGACTACTGGGCTGGTGATACCCTCGGGGACGAAACGTCTACCAGCAGTGGCATCGACCCAGTGGTGTAAATAGTTATCAAAGGTACCAGGATTGTAATTTAGTACGCCAGACGCGCGTTTCGTCTACATAAGACTCATCAGTGACGCTCATATCAAAATATTTATAGGCCAAACAAGTACAAAGTTGAAGAGCATTGAGGATCCAAATTCCAAAAAGTTATGCCAAATACGTCTAAGGTAATATATGCCTGGGATCAGAAAAGCCTTATTTTTTTGAAAATTCTAAATTTTGTTAAACAGGAAATTTATAAAAATGACCCCATTATTGATATTCATGTCAACACCGAAGTGTTGACTACTGAGCTGGTGATACCCTTGGGGACGAAACGTCCACCAGCAGTGGCATCGACCCAGTGGTGTAAATAGTTATCAAAGGTACCAGGATTGTAATTTAGTACGCCAGACGCGCGTTTCGTCTACATAAGACTCATCAGTGACGCTCATATCAAAATATTTATAGGCCAAACAAGTACAAAGTTGAAGAGCATTGAGGATCCAAATTCCAAAAAGTTATGCCAAATACGTCTAAGGTAATCTATGCCTGGGATCGGAAAATCCTTATTTTTTTTTAAATTCTAAATTTTGTAAAACAGGAAATTTATAAAAATGACCACATTATTGATATTCATGTCAACACCGAAGTGTTGACTACTGGGCTGGTGATACCCTCGGGGACGAAACGTCTACCAGCAGTGGCATCGACCCAGTGGTGTAAATAGTTATCAAAGGTACCAGGATTGTAATTTAGTACGCCAGACGCGCGTTTCGTCTACATAAGACTCATCAGTGACGCTCATATCAAAATATTTATAAGCCAAACAAGTACAAAGTTGAAGAGCATTGAGGATCCAAATTCCAAAAAGTTATGCCAAATACGTCTAAAGTAATCTATGCCTGGGATCAGAAAATCCTTATTTTTTTTTAAAATTCTAAATTTTGTTAAACAGGAAATTTATAAAAATGACCACATTATTGATATTCATGTCAACACCGAAGTGTTGACTACTGAGCTGGTGATACCCTCGGGGACGAAACGTCCACCAGCAGTGGCATCGACCCAGTGGTGTAAATAGTTATCAAAGGTACCAGGATTGTAATTTAGTACGCCAGACGCGCGTTTTGTCTACATAAGACTCATCATTGACGCTCATATCAAAATATTTATAAGCCAAACAAGTACAAAGTTGCAGAGCATTGAGGATCCAAAATTCCAAAAAGTTATGCCAAATACGTCTAAGGTAATATATGCCTAGGATCAGAAAATCCTTATTTTTTTTTTTAAATTCTAAATTTTGTAAAACAGGAAATTTATAAAAATGACCACATTATTGATATTCATGTGAACACCGAAGTGTTGACTACTGGGCTGGTGATACCCTCGGGGACGAAACGTCCACCAGCAGTGGCATCGACCCAGTGGTGTAAATAGTTATCAAAGGTACCAGGATTGTAATTTAGTACGCCAGACGCGCGTTTTGTCTACATAAGACCCATCAGTGACGCTCATATCAAAATATTTATAAGCCAAACAAGTACAAAGTTGAAGAGCATTGAGGATCCAAAATTCCAAAAAGTTATGCCAAATACGTCTAAGGTAATCTATGCCTGGGATCGGAAAATCCTTATTTTTTTTTAAATTCTAAATTTTGTAAAACAGGAAATTTATAAAAATGACCACATTATTGATATTCATTTCAACACCGAAGTGTTGACTACTGGGTTTGTGATACCCTCGGGGACGAAACGTCCACCAGCAGTGGCATCGACCCAGTGGTGTAAATAGTTATCATAGGTACCAGGATTGTAATTTAGTACGCCAGACGCGCGTTTCGTCTACATAAGACTCATCAGTGACGCTCATATCAAAATATGTATAAGCCAAACAAGTACAAAGTTGAAGAGCATTGAGGATCCAAAATTCCAAAAAGTTATGCCAAATACGTCTAAGGTAATCTATGCCTGGAATCAGAAAATCCTTATTTTTTTTAAAATTCTAAATTTTGTAAAACAGGAAATTTATAAAAATGACCACATTATTGATATACATGTCATAGCTTTGGATTTCAAATATTTTGGCCACGAGCATCACTGAAGAGACATGTATTGTCGAAATGCGCATCTGGTGCAGGAAAATTGGTACCGTTAATGTTATTTCAGTTTTCTATGATGCGTCTTGTGTACTATTATTTATCCCTTTGTTTTTTTTCAGCCATTGCGTTGTCAGTTTCGATCTTTGAGTTTGACTGTCAAACTGGTAAATTTCGCCCCTCCTTTGCCATGTTTAATGCCTAACCTAATAATGTGAGTTTTGCTCATTGTTTAAGGCTGTTAGGTGATTCATAATTCATACTTATTTTTTATAGAGTAGCTATTTTACATTTTTTTTAAAGCAAAACTGTCAAAAAATAGGTTCATGTTAGAGATTGTAGATAATTTGTCAGAGTTGTCTCATTGGCACTCACACCACATCTTCGTATATGTATTTAGCAAAAAACGTTACCAAAATAGAAGATCATATTTTTACAATAATACAATATGTATCAATATCAATTGAAATATAAAATCAATATCAATTCCCTGTGAAGAAATCTCTAAAATAAACAATTAACAAAGATATAGCTAAATACTTTAAAATACATTTGCTCTTGTTGTCTTAGTCCTTTCTGAAAAGTGCAACATTGACTTTTTTATATGTTATTGCATGTTTATTAATCATAGTTACTATATCATACTGACAATTCAGACAAGCAATTTGTAGTGTGAAACTACTATTATTACAACATACATTATTGTTTGCTTTTATATCTAGATATAGGAATATGTGGTATGAGTTTCACATTTTTACATATTTAATGAACATTCATACAAGCCATCATTTAAAGTGTGTGACCGTTCAAATCCCATTTATCAAAGTCTGCTCAACTTTCTACATGTGTTAGCATTTCAACTTTTTTTTCTATGAACATGATCACAGGCTTTAATAACAGATGCCTGGTCAATATAATCACATCGGTTGATTTTCAATATTTCTGCGTGCCCACGTTCAAAAGTCAATACAGGTGACTGATTCTCGGAGTAACATTTATCCCTTTCTGTTCTCTTTCTATCAACATACTTACTACTTGTGTATGACCATATTTACAGGCCATCATTAATGATTATCCATGCTAATGGGCCATCATTAATGATGATCGATCAAACCTGTTCAATTTTAAATGATTTTATTACAGTCTTTTCTCCGTCTAAAACTTTAGTATTTATGTTTGACCATGTTCACAAACTTTCATAAGAGCTGACTGATCATTTCAGTCTTTTTTCTAATAACAAATTCACTTTTTCTGTATGACCATTTTCACAAGCTGTCATTTAAGGTGTATGATCAGTCCAGTCAATTTTATCAAAGTCTCCTCCTTTTTATTTGCTATTTACTATTTATAGATCTGTATACTCCTGTTCACATGCTTTGAATACATGACTCCGTGTAGTAACAGTTTAACTACTTTTGTATTTCCATTTGACACGCCTTCACTGTCATTTTGTATTATAGTATGTACTTCTATCGTAAAATATTTCGATTGCTTCTATTTTACCACTGCAATGAGCTACCATGACAGGTGACTTATCAGACATATTGACTTTAATGTATTCTGCTCTTCTGTCTAATAAAACCTTTACTATTTCTGTATAATTATGTTCACAAGCTATCATTACTGGTGATTTATCATCAAAATCACGGTAATCATAGTCTGCTCCTCTGTCTAACAGTAATTTAACTATTTCTGTATGGCCAATTCTACAAGCAATTGTTAAAGGTGTGCTTCCCTTATCATCAGATTTATTACAGTTTGCTTCTCTATCTAACAAGATCCATACAATTTCTGGGTGACCATTTTCACAAGCCTTCATAATAGATGACTGACCTGAGCTGTCACATTTATTAAAGTCTGCTCCTTTATCCAACAATGTCCTTACTATTTCTGTGTGACCATATTCACAAGCTGTCATGATTGGTGACTGACCAATTATGTAAAATTGTCAAATTCTGCTCCTTTATCAAACAACAAACTTGCAACCTTTTCATGACCTTGTTTACAAGCTTTCATAACAGGTGATTGACCGGATTTGTCCATTTTTTTAAAGTCTGCTCCTTTATCTAACAGTATTCTAACGATTTCTGTGGATCCATGTTCGCAAGCCTTCATTATAGGTGACTGACCAGTTATATCAAATCCATCATAATCTGCTCCTTTTGCTAACAACAAACTTACAATTTGTTCATCATCATGTTCGCAAGCCTTCATGAGAGGTGTCTCTCCAAATATGTCACACTTATTCAACTCAGCTCCTCTGTCTAATAACAAACAGGTTATTTCAATATCATTATGTTCACAAGCCTTCATAAGAAGAGATCGACCGCTGCTGTCACATTCATTTAACCCTATTCCTTTATGCACTAGTATATTTACAATTTCTCTATGACTATTTTTTAAAGCATGCATTAAGAGGAGAGAACCATCAGCATAATTGGAATTAAAGTCTCCTTTATTTTCCAACAAAATCCTTACTGCATCAGTGTTACCATATTTACATGCATACATTAGAGGTGACCTTCCTTTTTTGTCGCAGTTACTATAGTCTATCCCTTTATCTACCAAGATCCTAACTATTTCTGTTTGGCTATATTTACAAGCATACATAAGAAGTGATTGTCCGTTATTATTGCATTTTATAACGTCTGCATTAGTATTTAACAACATCTCAACGATTTCTGTATGGCCACGTTTACAAGCGATCATAATAGGTGAACAACCATTGTTATCACATTGATCAATGTTTGCTCCGCTGAATATCAACATCCTTAAGACCTCTTGATGGCCATGTTTACAAGAATACAGTGTAGCTGACCATCGCCATTTGTTACACTTATTTAAGTCAACTCTCCGTTCTAACAACATCTTTACTATTTCTTCATGTCCATTTCTACAAGCACACATTAATGGTGACCAGCCCTTTTTATTACACTTATTATAGTCAACATTTTTATCTAACAATATTTTGGCAAATTCTGTTAGCCCTCTTGCACAAACCGCCATAAAAAGTGACCTTCCTTTTCTGTCACATTGGTTACAGTCTACTCCTCTGTTGAACAACAGCTTTACTATTTCAATGTCTCCATACACAACACCATGCATTATGGGTGACTGACCCAATGTGTTCAACTTATAACAGTCTACCTTTTTATCCAACAACATCTTTACTATTTCTGTATGACCTTTACTACAAGCAAATGCAATAGATGTCCAACCGTTAATGTCAGATTTATTGGAGTCTACTCCCTTTTCTATCAACTTTTGTACAATGACTGTATGTCCAAATCTACAAGCCTGTATTAATGGCGTATTGTAACGATTATCAAATGTATTACAGTCTGCTCCTTTGTCTGATAGTGTTTGAAAAATATCGGAAAAACCATTTCGACAAACAACCAAAAGTGGTGATCGATTGGATTTGTCACATTTATTATAATCTACGCCTCTGTCTAACAGCATATTGACTATTTCGATAAAACCCATTTCACAAGAATACATTAAAGCTGATTTACCAACATTGTCACATTTATCCAAGTCTACCCCTTTTTTTAATAACAACTGTACTATTCCTTTATGTCCAAATTCACAAGCATACATTAAAGCTGATTTACCAACATTGTCACATTTTTCCAAGTCTACCCCTTTGTTTAATAACAACTGTACTATTCCTTTATGTCCAAATTCACAAGCATACATTAATGCTGACTGACCATCAATGTCAACTTTATCATAGTTTACCCTCTTGTCTTTCCAATTTCCAACCATTTCTGTATTATCACACTCATTTATTACATGTGACCGGTCCCATAGGTTATCTCCGTTACTTGCCTTCATTATCGGTGACATACCAAGTTCGTCACATGTATTATAGTTAAGATCTCTGTATAATAACCATCGCACTATCTTTGTTTTACCATGTGCACATGCCCTCATAACAGGTGACTGACCCCAGCTGTCACATTTTTCACTAAGTGCCCCTCTTCCTACCAACATCTTCAATATTTTTAAACGATTATATCTACAAGAAAACATAATAGGTGTCCACCCTTTATTATCAGATTGATCAAAGTCTGCCCCTCTATCCAACAACATCTCTACAATTTCTGTGTAACCATGTTCACAAGCCGTAAGTAAAGGTGTTAAACCATTATCATTAGATTTATTATGATATATCTTTCTGTCTAATAACATTCGTACTATTTCTGTTTTACCTTGTTTACAAGCCATAAGTAGAGGTGACGTACCAACATTATCAGATTTATTCAAATTTGCACCTCTATCTATCAGTATTTTAACTATTTCTGTATGACCATGTTCACAAGCCTTTAATATAGAGGACTGACTACGATTGTCGAAATCATTAAAGTCTGCTCTTTTGTCTAAAAGGAACTTAACTATTTCTGTATAGCCATGTTCACATGCAATCATTACAGGTGACTGACCAGAACTGTCACATTTATTACAGTCTGCTCCTCTGTCTAACAATATCTTAACTATTCCTATATGACCATGTTCACAAGCCTTTAATATAGAGGACTGACTACGATTGTCGAAATCATTAAAGTCTGCTCTTTTGTCTAAAAGGAACTTAACTATTTCTGTATAGCCATGTTCACATGCAATCATTACAGGTGACTGACCAGAACTGTCACATTTATTACAGTCTGCTCCTCTGTCTAACAATATCTTAACTATTCCTATATGACCATGTTCACAAGCCTTTAATATAGAGGACTGACTACGATTGTCGAAATCATTAAAGTCTGCTCTTTTGTCTAAAAGGAACTTAACTATTTCTGTATAGCCATGTTAACATGCAATCATTACAGGTGACTGACCAGAACTGTCACATTTATTACAGTCTGCTCCTCTGTCTAACAATATCTTAACTATTCCTATATGACCGTGTGTACAAGCCTTCATTAAAGGTGACCGACCATATCTGTCAATTGTTTTTAAGTCTGCTCCTCTGTCCAACAACATCCTTACAATTTCTTTATGACCATGTTCAGAAGCAATCATAACAGATGACTGATTACCATGTGTACACTGGTTAATATCTATTTCATTGTGTAAACACCAATCGATCAAAGAGATATCTCCAATTGAACAAAAATGTAACAAGGCTGTACAATATCTTATATCCTTACAAGGCCAAGAATAATGAAAATCCATTTGATTGGTTTCGTTATCGAAGGTCTGTGCCAGTTGTTTTTGACATGATTTATCAAGTTTTTTCAAATGTACCAATAGTTTTAATCTGAACTGAGGTTTCCTCATATTAATATTATCAAAAATATTGTTAACATTTCCCTTTGACCATTCATCAATTAATCTCTGTATATAATTTTGGTGATATTTTTGAGGAACAACGGTAATAAATTGATCCATGTCCTCCGCTTTTTCTAATAAGAATCGCTTATTGATCAGACAGCTATCTGCATTCTTTATCAAGCAATTTGTTATTTTTTGTCCAAAGTAGAAGGCTAAAAAGTCAAATATTTTATCATGTAAAGTTGTGTAAAAATATTCGTTTCCACAAAAGTTCTTTAACTTCTTACAAACATATGTATTTGTAAGTGAGTCAAGTTCATCCTTTATAACAAGTAAGGATACGCCTCGGTTCAGTTTACATGCCTGACATGTGTTCTCAATAACAATTTTGGTTGCGGGATCAATATCTTCTGTCAATATTTCCTCCTTCAATTCATTGTTAAATATGACACATAAAGCTAAAGCACAGTATTTAGTATAATGTCCCATCTGAAAAAGCTTGTCAATTTCTGATTCATAAACTGAAAATGGTTTCTGAAATAAATCTACAACATCAAAGGTAGGATTATCATGCCACATTTTACAAAGAAGAGGAAAACAATCGTATAAATCATAAAGGTCGGCAATCTCTGAGGTTTTTGCTTTTAAATACAGCTCTGCTATTGATTGTTTTTCAGCTTTTGACAAACATATTTCGTTTGATAACATGTTACATACACATGACTTAAAAATTGATAAAATATTGAATTTATCATCCTGAAAAACTTGTAATCGACATGCTGCAATTATTTTTGTTCGTTTGTTTTCCAGAATTTTTTTTATACGCTCAATTAGTGGATTCCACTTTTTGATATCACTTTGGTCAATGGAAAAGTTTCCACACAAATCATCAATAACAAACAATGCTTTATTATTCGGATTGTGAAACTTAATAATGTCAACTGGATCAGACACAATAATAACATCATATTCTTCAATTGACATTTGTAAAGCAACATATTGTAGAGTTGCTGTCTTCCCTGCACCAGAACCTGCAGTTATAGTAACACAACTATTCTCCTGTAAACATTTTAGTACTTGCTGGGCAGCCCTTGTTTTTATAAACATCTTTACATCGTTCCCCCAGTCTACAAGTATTTTGTTAATTTGTTCTGAAATAAAAAAAAATGTAAATTATTGTCGATTGTCTTTCTTCAACTTGTGGTTAGTTCGAAATTGTAGCAGCATTATATATTTAAGCAAAAGTGTATACAGAAAGAATGTCATACATTGATTTCATTTTCGGTAATATGGAGGTTTTACTACAAGTTTACATAACTTTAAATCAATTAATTGTCCATGTTAATGAGGTCATAGTCCGATAAACTGTAACAGACATACATGTACACCTTACAATCATTATATACTCCAAATATAGGTAGCCTATTACTTGTAACAATATAATATCAGTCCTAGTCATTTATAATTAACATTGACCAATGAACCATGAAAATGAAGCAAAGGTCATATGAACTAATCCATACGATAGGTATACTACGCATTCATTCCATACATCAAATATAGTTCACAAATGGTGATAGTATCTGAGAAACGTCTTAACTAAAAACAATCAATTTTATTCATAAACCTTGAAAATAAGCTCAGATGAACCCTAGATTTTACGTCTTTGCTATTCAAGCACTTCTACATTACTGAGTTTTAAACTCTTTCGGGCAAAGTTTGCCTAACAAGGATTTGGCTATTAATTATAAGGTTCTTTTAAGTTATACAGATCTTCAACAGTTTTTGTTCTTATACATTCTCGGCTTGAAAATATTCGGCTATGAATACACTTGATCGTTAAAACCAGAAAGGCGTTTCGGACGCATATTGATAAAGTAGTATTTACATTTTTTTTTAAAGCAATAGGTATATGCCATATATCAGGTATGGGGCGAATTAAATTGCAATGTAATGCATTATATTATAATTACTTTCTACATTCATTCATCGAAATAATGCATTACAATAAAATTACTTTTGTAAAGTAATGCATTTAATTACATATTACATTCGTGAATTTTATTAGGTGAATAGAAAAGTCAAACATTTTAAAAACAGATAATTTAATTCTTTTTTTATTATTTAAACTTAATGTAAGCTTTTTTTTCTATAAATGTACTTTTTGTTTTTTTTAATTTCGATCAATAAATTTATTACTGAGAAATTCTTTCCCAATTATATAATTAACATTGAGCTTAACTAATGAACAATTGTTAAAATGGTGAAAATATTGATTGTAAAACAAACTAGTTTGTGTTTTATAACAATATATTATAATCTTTTATTTAATCAAGACAAGGTAAATGTATGAAATGAAATGAAATAAAGAACATATTCAAATGATTAATATAGTCTAAGTTATTCAAAAAATCTGAAATTCTGCTATAGTTAAATCTCCAACAATATTTTAAAGATGTAGTATGTGAAAAAAGTAATGCATTGAATTACACAACTTTTTGTTAAAGTAATGCATTATATTACAATATCATTTAATGAAAGAAATTGCTGCATTTCACATTGCATGCAATTACTTGGAAAAATGTAATGCATGGTAGTACAAATTTGCAATACCCCATGCCTACCAAATATATATAATTACTGCTGGTTGACTTTCAGTACCCAGGGATTTCATCAGCTCAGTAGTACGTCGTACTGATAAAATTTATAACAAACCTTTCTATATTGTTTGTTTATAAATTTATACATTATTAAGAATCAAATCTTCCTTATGCAAAGTTGACTTGAAATGGATTTGGCTAACATTTTTACGTCTTTGTTTTTGTCATATAGCTTATTAGCTGTTTTGGTTTGTCACATGATTTGCTTGGAAATATTCGGCTTCAGACATTTATAAACATGATAAAGTAGTGTAGGTTTTTTTTGTCTTTATATATTCTTTTTTCAATTTAGGACTCTGGCTTTTTTACTGATTTGTAGATCTTTGCTATATTTTTCTGCTTTTTTACATTTTATTTTAATCTACCTTATTTAGTCGGAAATCAACAAGAAATAAGTTGCTAAACTGCCAGTAAACAGAGTTTTTTGTGATTTGTAGATCTTTGCTTTATTTTTCTGCATTTTTACAGTTTATTTTAATCTACTTATTTTGTCGGAAAATCAACAAGAAACAAGTTGTTAAACTGCCATTAAAAAGAGTTTTTTGTATTTTTAAAGAATTTCATGTTTGTTTTATCTGTCACCATCGATGCCTATATTTCAATTTATCAAGTACCTGAAAACGAAAATGTAAGTTGTGATTATAGACATGACCTGCATCTGGCATCAGAAACAAAATACATAAAAGATATAGATTGAACAGATCATAAGTAAGTGAAAGGAAACAGCGTTAACTTGTATTTTCTTCAATAGATAAAGGACCAGAAATTGAAAATTGAAAATATTAAACTTGACCTCCATTTTGTCATAAATACCTACATATTATTTGAAAAGCTTTAATCGAATGGTTTGTGCTTTATTAAAGTCTGCAAAACTTTCTTTAATACTTAAATATCCTGTAAACAACATATTTAAATAATGTAATGTCATTCCCAATGTTAACATCAAAATGTTATTTATAGGTAGCATTTGTATTCCCTTTCGTTTTAAAGAATATTCTAAGTTAAAAAAAATATATAAATATATATAAACAACGAATATGTAAAGTCGGCTTATTACTGATTGTTGTATCTGCCTTATTTATTTTAGATAAATTTTCTTAGAAAACTCATTTATTTTCTATTTAATCGTCTGCTGAATTAGCCCTTGACTCATTTATTACGAAAACAAACAGAATTAATTCACAATAGTTTTCGCTATTGTTTACTTGAAATCGTATTACTCACAACATGAGAGAACATGAACAGATTAACGACCAAGCTCATGAAGCTTGAATGTAAGAAAAAAACTAAAAATTAACGATTTTGATTTCATTAGTATTTTGATTTTTCGTGTTATTAATTTCTCTCTGTTACTGGTGACTCAATAATACGCGGGTTTTTATCTCGGCAAATATCTTTAAAAAGATTCCGCTTGACAATTTCTGCCGTGATAACTTACCTATAGATCGTAGCTTGCTTAAATAAAATTGAGAATCGAAATGATTTGTTAAAGAGACAACAATCTGACTTAGGGCAGAAAACAGTCAAAGATAAGTGATCAATTGACACTTTTTGTAGATCTGCTTTTGATTCACATTTTTAATGTTGACAATTTTTTTTATTTTAATTTTTTTTTATAGATAATTTGTCTTTAAATGACATTCAAATTAACAATATTACAAAAAACACACTTCCTGATTTTAGGTGTGGTCAATTTGTGAGTTTGGCCATCTTAACTTATTTTAGTTCTTATCGTTCTTGTAATTGATATATGTTTAAGATTCTCTCATTCTTCGATAGTTTTGAAGAAAGTAAATTTCCTAACAATTGACATCGAATGAGCATTACTTCTTTGATAGGTTGTCCAATTTTATGAAATTCTTCAGAGAATTCTTAGGATTAAACCATCACTTGCTGGACATTTTTCCCCTCAGTTATGCTAGAATTATTTTTTTTTATTGGATTTTTAAATTTTTAAACTGTGAAATTCGCTATAGCCAAAATTAATTATCACAACATTTGTTTTATAAAATGAAAGTTCCTTGGCTGAATTACTAAATTTAGTAAATCAAAATAATTGTATTCAAATAAAAGGACACTGGTGATGGTAAACTATACCTCCATCTTTAAAAAAACTTGTTTAGTTGAAAATTTGGTTTTATTTGTTATATGTTCAACAATTATTTTGTTTTAGTAACTATAACCTTGGTCTCGGAACTAGGGACCTTATTATCAACATGAATCTCCTAAAATCATCTGTGACCATATTTATCACAGTAGTATGTAGTATTTGATTTGGCATCTGAAGACAACTTCTTCGGTGTAGAATATAAAGTAAAATCACCAAAATACTAAACTCCAGGAAAATTCAAAACGGAAAGTTCCTATTCAGATTGCAAAGTCAAAAAATCAAACACAACCAACGAATGGATAACAGCTGTAATATTTCTGAATTGATAAAGACATTTTCCAATGTAGATATGGCGGATCAAATCTTTAAATTCCTTTGGAGTTCGGTCTTTAGTTATACTTTGTAAATTTTACCTTTAGTTTTCTATCTTTTCCCACAGAAGTGTTTTTTTTTTATATACAAATCATAGTCTATGATAAAATCTGACAATTTCGCGTAACTTCTAGTTAATAGAAGAATAATTCGTAACCGATACTAATTACTATATATGTTAAAAAAAAGCGTACTAATGATTACCTCTAACATTCCATGGTACTGTGTCCTTCTGAGACGTTTCTAGCTTTTGAAGTTTTCTTGAAACATCAGCATGATCTTCTTGTAATACTTCGTGGGATTTCTTTATTTCAGTATGTGACATTTCTAGTCTTTCAAATGATGCTTTTAGATCCCTGATTTCATCATTAGACCGTTTGATTTCTAACATTATTTCTTGGTTTGTCTGATCTAAAGGTCTGATTTTCAGATGATCACACTCTTGCTGCATCTGCTGTCCACCCAATCTATCAATGGCCTGTAAAATATTGGTTGAAAATTAGGTATTTGCTGATTAAGAGCAAATAAAGGCAAGCGTTGTATACTGCTTATTTTAATCTTAAACTATGATACAAGCAATAACGGATGGGATAGATGTCTGTAATGTGGCCTGGAAGGACAAACTGTCTTTTTGCAGACTTTTACCTTTTCATAAGTTAGAAGTATTTGGTAAAAATATGAAATATGAAAAAATAAGATATGGTATGATTGCCAATGAGACAACTCTCCACAAGAGACCAAATAACACAGAAATAACAACTATAGGTCACCGTGCGGCTTTCAAAAGAAAAAGGTTTTTATGTAAGGACAAACCTAAGATGATAGAATAAACCATTTTTGAATATGGACATTCAAAATTCAAAATTCCCAAAAAACAAACCTGACAGGATATGATTGCAAAAATCAAGTATCTGTTGTAGTATCACTCAACATATAAATCAAGTTCTAGCATGAAAATGAAGCAGTATTTAGTTGGAAAATTAGTCCATATACCCTGTGTTTTATAAATAAATAGAGATAAAACAAAACCTTAAGGTGTCTAAAATTATTATCAAATAGCACTAGTACATACACTAGTTATATCATTCCAAGCAGTATTGAAAAATGGAGTGTCTATTTTTCCATGGCCCTGGTGAGCCATATAATTCCTGTAGTGTTTGATTCGGGCTAAATCTGCACCTGGCGTTGTTTCCGTGACATATGGTAAATCGTCAAATCCACGAGCAGGAGGCGAAACTGTTGTCAGATTTCTCAGTAATGTTATCATTAAAATGACATCAAATGTTTTGGAATCTGGAAGATTTACAAAAATTAAACATGATAAGCTTGCAAATGGTAAATATAAAGAATAAAAATTCTAAAACTATAGAAACACAAGCAAGAAACAATGAGAGATTGATTTTTATATTTACTTTCCATTCGGTGATTTATATCTCATACATATGCAGGATAAGAACAATAGGTATATTCTGTAATAATATTGATCTGGATAAAGAGCGAGCACTTTGGACAGCCAATTGATGTATTTTAGATACCAAAATGATAAGCTTTGAAAGATGCCACCAAACATACCCCTAAAACCACTTTTTTTCGAGAGTTCGTAACGTGCAGAAAGCGTGGAACTCTATCTACACAAGATATCATATGTTATGTATTGCACATATCCCTTTATTTACTACACTTTTGCAAAG